>NC_048902.1:10490854-10604572 GCF_011077185.1 Oxyura jamaicensis
CGGGCGGAGCGGGGCCGGCGGCGGCAGCGAGCGGTGCCTGCCCCCGCAGGGACGCGTGCGGACGAAGACGGTGAAGAAGGCGGCGCGGGTGATCATCGAGAAGTACTACACGCGGCTGGGCAACGACTTCCACACCAACAAGCGGGTGTGCGAGGAGATCGCCATCATCCCCAGCAAGAAGCTGCGCAACAAGATCGCGGGGTGAGGCTTCCCCTTTATCCGGCGCGTTTTCCTTTTTCCTACGCTTTTTCCCTTTTTCCTACACGTTTTCCCTTTCTCCTGTTTTCCCTTTTCCTACATGTTTTCCCCTGCTTTCCCTGTACATTTCCCCTTTTTCCTGCACGTTTCTCCATTTTCCTCCACGCCCGGTGCTCTCGGAGGTGCCGAGGACCCCGAGCTGCGGCGGTGTCGCCCCCGGCCCCTGGCAGCCCCGTGTCCCGCAGGTATGTCACCCACCTGATGAAGCGGATCCAGAGGGGACCCGTCAGAGGCATCTCCATCAAACTGCAGGAGGAGGAGAGGGAGAGGAGGGACAACTACGTCCCAGAGGTGAGCTCGCGGCCGTGCTCGGGTGCCCGCTTCGGCGGCTGTCTTCACGCACGGAGACCGTGGGGCCTGGGCCTGCCCATCCTGCCTTGGGCTGTCTTCTGTCACAGGGGTGCCGAAGAGCACCCAGTCACAATCTTTTCCCGTTACCGGCCCCAAAAGTCCTATCACTGAGGAGGAACTGGGGAGGGCGTGGGTCAAAGGAGGAGAGCTGAAGCAGATTCTGGCCTCCTGTCTGAGGGCTTTTCCTGAAAAACTCCATGGTGTGGGATGAGAAGAGCAGCTGACTTCCTGCATTTCAGCTCTGCTGCTGGTCGGAAGATGATACCCATCCTCCATTCTCCTCGCTTTAAATGAGGAGAGAAATAACTTGACACACAAAAATATTTCAGAGCGGCTTAAAGGCGGCTGTGCAGTAGATGTCGCTAAAGAGAGGCGATGGTAAAATCCCAGGGGCGATCGGTAAAATCCCGGTTGGTGGAGGGGCACCACCAGGACCCCGGCCTCTGGGCGCTGCCTACAGGTAGCTCTGGTGGTCCTCGCACGGAAGTGCCCGCCCCGGTCCCTCTTTCTGAACCTGCATTCGAAAGTGATCAAGGTCTGGTGCGTGGCCTGGTCATTGATAGTGCAGGGAGAGGAATTCTGAAAGCGTTTCCCGTGTTTGGTGGGTTTGCTCCTGTCCCTCCCAAACCCTGTAGCGTTCAGACAAGCTGCTCCTCGCTGCTCTTCTGCATCTTCTTAATCAGCTGCTTGTAATGCCGCTACCTTCCGTGCGGTACAAGAAGAAGTGGTCGGTCTGAGCCTTATCTCTGCTCTTCAGCTCTCCAGAATCTCTGGTGCTGGGTTTTGGCATGGGGTTTGGTTATGTGGAAGACTGATTTTATTGGTGTTCAAAGTCTGGGTCGGGGAAGAACAGGTAGCTTTGTAGCCTGAGGTGGGGTGACGAGCCTGGTGCCGCAGCTTGGTGTGACTCCTCACTCCTGGCATCCAGAAGTGACTCAGGAAATACCAGCAGCTCCGTGTGCTCTCGCATCCCCCAGATTTCAGGTGTGAGCAGAGCTGTGCTGAGCTGCAGAGCTGTCCCCTGCAGTACGCTGCAGATCGCAGAGGGCTGGAGGAAACAGCTGGCGTGTTTTACACCAGCTGGCTTTCAAAGGCCGGGTGCTGGTGGAAGAAGTCACCCTGAAGCTCACAGCTCTTCCTGAGCAGGGAAGGAGTGTTGGAGCTGTAGCTGAGTGAGCTGAACGTGGGTTATTCGTTGTTTCCTAGAAAGATACTGGTGTAACCTAGCCTTGTGTGGAAGGAAGCACATGGAGACTAAGGTTTGGGGTCTGGAGAGGGGTTGGGGTCCTCCTGGCTCATACTGGTGAGGGCACCGGAGCTGCTCACCGTGCTGGTCAGCAGGGCTCACCAGGAGGATGCTGCTGGGCCGTGCTGGGTGGGGACTTCACAGTGGCACTGTGGACTTGACCCCTGGGCTTCCTGCGGCACTGCCCAACCACTGTCTTGCTTCTGTCCCCAGGTCTCTGCCCTCGATCAGGAGATCATCGAAGTGGACCCAGACACCAAGGAAATGCTGAAGCTTCTGGTGAGTAGCTTGAGCCGTACTCACGGGGAGGGATTTGCCTGGTGTCGCTGGGAGGGATTTGGTTAGGGCAGGCAGCGCATTGACTGACCCTGGTCTCTCTTCCTCTTTTCCAGGACTTCGGCAGCCTGTCCAACCTGCAGGTCACACAGCCCACGGTGGGGATGAACTTCAAAACACCCCGAGGAGCTCTCTGAGGCGGTCGCTGTTATGTCACTTTTCCAATAAACGTGGGAAACCAACTCGGACTGCTTGGTCTTTCGAAGCCTGTGCGCGCAGGGGTGAGGAGGGGAGGGCAGCTTCTCTCGGGGTGCCACATCTGAGGCTTCACTGTGTGAAGAGGACACCTTCACATTTGTGAGCGCCTTCTGGGGGTCTTTCCTTGGGGCATGAGGTGCAAAGCTGTTATTTTACAGGTTTTCCTGCAGGCATGTGTGCTTGCTGCTCTCAGGATGGCGGTGCGCAGCCAGGAGAGGGCGAGCGTGGTGTATCCTCGCCGTCAGCGCCTCCCAGCTTTGTGCTGTGCTGCTTGAGAGTGGGTAGCTCTCAGGGTCGTGCTGTGCCAGAATAAAAGTTGCCTTTTGTAACCGCATTTGTGACTTTTAGTGCTTAAATGAAAGGGAGAAATCTGATTTTATTTATATGAGGGGAACAAACTGGGCTGAGCAGAGCACCGTCTGCGGGTGGAAGCTCCCCCGTGAAGACAAGCCCTGAAACCCCAGCAAGACACCCCATCCGCTAACGATGTCCCCAGGGTGCAGCAGGCATGGGGGAGCTGTGGCCTTCGCCCCCGAGACTCCTCCCATCCTGTATGCACAGGCAGAGGACCTGCAAGTCCCTGCTGTGGCTGTTGGCATCACCCGGCACCACAACCTGTGGTCACAGTGCCCCGGGCACCCTGGGTGAGGCGAGGGGGCTTGGCACAACCACCTGCAGCGCTCGGACCCATGACTGACGTGGGTTTTACTGAGGGGAAGTTTAGGGCCTGTGCTCAAAACCCACACAGGCCCATAAGGCTCCATGTTTGTACTGGAGGTCCCAGGCCCACCGTGATGGTGCTGGCCATGCAGCCTGGTGAGGCACTGGGTCCTACGGGTGGGGCTGTGATGAGAAGCCACCTCCTCCGCTCCGCGTGTTCTTCCAAGGCTGCTGTTGGCAGCCACGGGTCAACTGACTGAAGTACTCCATACAAATAAAAAGGCAAAGGGTTTGATCTTTTGGAGATGCATCTGTGTTTATGTGTTCTGTGGAATTTGTTCTAAATAGTTGGGAATAAAATGTTCACAACAAACAGCCAGGTATTTAAATACACACCGAACATACTGAGCTGTAGTCAGGATGAACCAAATGGCCGAGTCAAACACCACGGAGATTTAACGCAGAATTCTCAGCTCAATACCACCAATCTCTGCGCTATTTAACTAAAACATGGTGAGAACACAGACTGACAGTAAAAATAACCATCAGGCTGCAGAAAAGCAAGTAAGGCATCAGAGAGTAACTATGGGATGTTGCTAAACAGAATGGAATCGCCGTACATGGCTGACAGCGTTTTGGCAGCACTCAGTCAAGCTTTTGATGAGAACAGCCTCCTGTTACTTACAATTTTCTTTTCATTTTAGTTTTCACATCAGAGTAAACTTTGATTTCATTTTGAATCCAGTATGCTGTGTAACCCGAGGTGCCAGGAATGAAGTCGCGTAGCTCTCCGACGTACTTCTTCATGTCGCGAGCAGAGGTGTAGCCTAGCAATGGAAAGTGCCGGTCTCACCGCGGGAGCCCTGAGCTACCTAATTTCTCATTTCTCAGCTGAAACGAGAACCATGGAAAATGGGAAGTGCTGATGGGAAGGGACCAATTCCAGCTGTGCCCTGGGAATTACAGCAAAGGCTGGTTGCACTCTCAAGTTTCTAATGACTGGAAATTGGTGTCAGATAACATCTAGGGAAACACAGCTGTGATCTACCACCCAGGAAGTTCAACCTTCTTACCTGACACAACTGCCGCACCACTTCTAATATTTGCATGTGCCATGCACGTTAGGACAACGAGCAATAAGCCGTTTCCATCAGAAACGAGCAGCATCAACAAAAAACTACAATCTTTCAGGTGAAACCTCTAGCCATTTTTGAGTCCAGCAAGAGTAAAGGGGAAAAGAGCAATCCCAAAGGGTGAGCATGGCTTCATCAGCACCCACAGCTGTTTTGGGGCATATTTTCTACTTATTACAAGCCTACCTATGCTACACATTACCTGTCACCATGTTATTCATCGGGTACTCCTTAAGTGCATGGTATGAAAATTCCCCCCGGGTCGATGCTCTCGAGCCTGGGTTTTCTTCACTGCTGTATTGGGGGAGAAAGATGTTATTTCCTTCATGTTGGATATCTTCTGAAAGGCAAGGGCATATCCAAATCCCACCATCGAGGCCAGAAATACCTTTCAGACAAGTTCAGTACATCCTCCCTCACATCTTGCTTGCAGACTTCTCTCACCATCTCTGCTTCGTCTGGCAGATCCTCATTAGCTTGAAGTTCTTCATTATGTCTCTGCTAGTGTCAGCACAGAGTTAGTTTAAAATTGTGCCCTGAGTCCATTTGACTTGAGGCAGTTTTAGAAATTCTTATTTCCAGCATATTTTATAATAAGGTTTTAAAGATGGTGATGAATTTTGATTCAAAAGTACTGAGAAATCCCTTCAAGAAGACAGCACACAGTAGGAATTGTCATGGGGCAAGAAAATGCTGCACCAAAGGGGCTGGACTCAGACCTCAGCAACAGGCAGTCCTCAGAATGATGCACAGACTGGGTGCCTGCATAGGCAAGGGAGAAAATTCCTCCTGCATGTCCCAGTGTTGTGTCCTTGGGTTGTCACACTGAGAGGAACACATGCAGCACAAGTGCAAGAACATTTCATCCTGTATTTGGGTTAAGTGTCTGGGATGAAAACCAGTTGCTACAACTGATTTTTATACCACCTCCTGCAGTATGTATTTCTCATCTTACCTTCTCTGCAAGGGAATCATCCATCTGCTCCCAAATAAAGCCACCAGTTTTTCTTCTGATTTCTGCCACGAATGAAAGTAAATGACTGTAAAAGCATGAAATAACAAGACTGCCCAGTGGTGCAGGAGCTCACTGAGTGGCATTGCTCCCTAACGCAGTATAATAGATGCAGCATTAATTCCTTGGCCTCAGGGAGGAAGAATTGCTCCCAGCAGAAGGAAATCCCCCACCCTCAGGGCAGAGGGGACCAAGGATTGATGCTGGTTGGCACCCCTGTGAGTACCGGGGAATACAGAGCGCAGCACCCACCTGATGTTCTCCCTCACCTTCTTGCAGGCAGGCAGGAGGCAGAACGAAGTGGCCCAGAACCACTGACTCCTTCATTTCTGCACTGGTGTTTGCCCATGCAGAGAGGTAGCAGGAATGGAAAACTGTAGCTCTGCCGTCCAAGTACTCCAGGCTCTCGTGTATTCTGAAAAAGAATGGTTCCTCAAGGTAAGCCTGAAATAAAGGCAGAACAGAAATAGCTTTGGCTTCGATCAATCTGGAGATACAGGGCTAGGGGGCAGCTTTGGGTAAAACAAGTGTAAATGGATATGTGTTGTCATTAAAACTGACCTGCTTGGATGATTTTGCCCTTTTGCAGGACAAAAAAGTACCCGAGGAAAGGCTGTGATTTTCTAACTTTGAGACTCTACCAGCAACGTGCTGTTCCTGCAGGATGTGCCAGGGAATGCTGTGGCTGAAGGAAGGACTTTGTTTAAGGGTCTGCTGGATTCCACTCCCAAGGTTGGCCTCGGTGTCTGAAGGCTTACAAAATCTAAGCCAATTCTAAGCAATAATGTGTTAACCTGCTTATTTCAGCCACTAGCAAAGCCTGGTGCAGAGGATCAGGAAAAACCATTCCCTTTCACATAAATGTGTTTGTGTGGTAAGTTACACAGCTATTCACTAGGGGGAGGAAGATCCTGAATAGTCTTCTCTTACTTCTGTAGCTCTGTAAAAACATTGCCGAGCTCTCTTACTTTTTATATGAAGCAGAAGGAAAATATCAATTCAACCCTTTCCTGCTGGATTATTCTTGTCTCCAGTCTTTCTTTCACAAAGTTCCGCCCTGTTTTTTTTTGCCTGTGGTTACTTCCTTGTTTACCCGTGGCCTTGGGGATAGTGTCAGCTCTGTTTTAGACCCTGAGCTTTTCTAGCACGTCAGGTCAAAGGTAGCAGAACAAAGCAGCACCATTACGTTGATTTACACGATATCAGTTGGTTCTGTGCAGAGGTCTTGTACCAGCGCTAAGCATAGGTGGGCTTTATTTTTGCTAGTACTACTTGGAGTGTGAATGCAGTTTTATCAGCTCCTACCTTGCTCTGCTTCCCACACAAAAAGCTATGCCAGTATCAATGCCGTCCTTTTCTCAAAACACCGTCCCCGGTGCTGGGTTGAAGCCAGCCTCATGCATGGAAAGCTGCATTATTTTCACAGCCATTTTATGTTTTGTCTGGGATAGCTCTGGATAGGCTTTATTGTGGGTGGAGGTTTTCACATGCATGAGCTCCATGTCAGACCAGACTAAGCAGTAAAACCCCAGCAGACCGCAGCAGGAACTGTACAAGGCACTTCCAAAACACCAGCCTGACGTGCAGAGGATGTTTACACCCATTAAATACTGGGCTAACACAACTGTTACTGTTATCTGTGCTTTTACTTTTGCTGTCTCTACATGGCTGAGCCCCTCCAGCATGCCACACATACAATGGAGGGGGCTAACAGTGACCATGGGCACTTCGCAAGCATGCGCCGGGCAGCGAGGAGGTGGCAGTGGGGGGGACAGCTGGGGAGAGGGACAACCTGAGGGTGTCAGGGTGGGCGGCATCACTGCTGAAGAGGTAGTCGGCATCCTGCCAGCGGGTGAGCAGTCCTCCGCCAGCCACTGCAGGAGGAAGAACAGGGGTGAGGATGATGGGAGGCAACCCAGTGTGTACCCACACACCCCAAGACATCCTCAGACCCCAGTTTGTCCCCACGTTCCATGAAGTATGTCCCCAGTGGGTCCCTGCACACCCCAACATGTCCCTGGACACCAGTGAATTTCCACACACCCCAACACACTTCCACGCACCCCCACTGTGTCCCTCCCCACACACTCCATGTCCCCACACACCCTCAACATGTCCCCATATACCCCAGTGTGTTCACCCACATCCCAGTGTCCCCCCCCAACATGTCCCCCCCACCTCAACACACCAATGCATCCCCACACCTCAATGTGCCCCCCACCCCCCATGTGTCCCCCTGCACCCCAAGACAGCCCCCCACACCCCAACATGTCCCCAGACCCTCAGTGTATCCCCACACACCCCAGTGTGTCCCCCCACACACTTGTGGGTCTCCACATACTCCATGGCTCCACGTGCCGTTGTGTCCCCACACCCCAATGTGTCTCCATGCCAACATGTCCCCACATACCCCAATGTGCCCCCCCACTAATGTGCCCCCCACTTCAGTGTCCCTACACATGCCACGAGAGCCCCCCCCATTTTGTCCCCAAACACCCCAACACATTGCCACATATCCCAGTGTTTCCCCAAGCCCCGCTCATTCCAATGCGTCCCCACACCCCAGTGTGTCCCCCCACCACCCCAACGTGTCCCCACACACACCAGTGGGGCACTACATATCCCTTGTCCCCACACCCTGACATCACCACACCCCAAACATGTCCCCACACGCCCCAGTGCGCCTGGGGTGTCCCAGGCCAGGCCCCATTGTGGGTCCCACAGTCATGGGTCTCCCCGCCACCCATCCTGGGCTCCTCAGCGGGGGTCCCTGCCCCACTGAAGGCTCACCCCACAGCTGCTGAGGACCAGGCTGGACGCTGCGGGAGAACCAGGCACGGCGGCCCCGGAACATGGCAGGGGAAGCCCTGAGGGGTGGCAGGCGCTGAGGTGAGGCGGGAACCTGAGGGGCGATGGCGGGACACGCTGAGGGGCAGCCGGGCGGGGAGGTGGGAAGGGACCTGCTGAGGGCTCTGAGCGCCTCTGGAGCCCCGGAATAGCTTAGGATGGTTTCAGCTAGGCACACAGATGGGCCAAGTGGGACTTTTTAACCAGCTGAGGGAGGTTTATGCACAAGGCTTGACCACCATGTCCTCCAGAAATGCTCCATGACTTAGCCTGGCGTGTGACACCTCTGGAAACCTGAACATGCCCCAGACAGGCAAGTGATGTGTCAGCAGTACTGAAAAGGGAAGCAGAAAGCCCTGGTCTTCGATTCATACCCATTTTTTAATCAGGTTTTTACACAATCTGAAGATTGTGTAAAGATAAGCATTTGGAGGTGCACCAACATCTGGAGATTTCTGCTTGGTTCCACTTTTCCAGGAGGACATCTATATTCAGCTGTCTTGAAAGATTTTCCCTTCCTCTTGTACCTGAGCGCTTTGGTTTTTCTCCCTGTCATGCAGGAACTGGTGAAGTGTCAGAGACTCTAAGGGGATGTGACGTTGAAGAAGTAACCCATTCTAAAAATACATACTTGGTTGATCTGGGAAACAGCTTGCATTCAGCAAAACTGCTTGTAATTCATAAAGCACAAATGAGGTTTGTTTCATGCTTCATACTTGCCAAAATATCCCTCAACAATTCCATCCCCTAGGAACTTGCAATGAAAAAAACTGCAGCGTTAGTGTACGTACATCCCAGATACCTCAGCCCCCCCCCCCTCCCCCGGCTGGAAGCCCCTCAGAGAACATTTTTCTAGAAATGATCCCAAAATTCAGGTGTTAACCAAAATTCGCCAGCCTTTGGGACTGCCATGCATAATACTCCCCAGGAAGGGGATTTTTGAGTACGCTGTCAAAATAATTCCTAAGTAATACCACAAAAAGCCCACAGATGCAGTCAGGGCTACGACTTCCCTAGTGCAGTATGATGTTGATGGATGTTTCCTTCAGCAAAGTGATTTTCTTGCACCACCTTTTCAGCTTGTGCAGAGCTCATGTCTTAATTAGGATGGGGTTTTCTGTTGGTGCAATACACCTGGCCATCACTCTGTGATGCATCTGCAGCCAGTAAAGAGGAAGCCAGGGTGGTGGCAGGCACCTGGTGGTTCTCCATGAATCAGAGGTGGCCAGGACAGTCTGTGTCTCAAGCCACCTTGGGTTCTTGCAGTAGGCTGTGCTGCACCACAGGGGTCTCTGGAGGGGAAGTCCCAACCTTGTCTTCCTTCCCAGACCATCTTCTACCACTGCTGGGGATGGCTGATCTTCAGAGCACGGCTGGCTTTGCAAGCTGAGCTCTGTAGTGGCTTGGGTGAGCTCTGCTGTCCCAGGTTGGGTGACGTGTTTTGCATGGCCACCCAGGCATGACATCCTGGTTTGAATGCTCCTGAGGGTTCCCCTTGCTCCTGCAGAACACAGCGCCTCAGACCGCCCCCACCGCCCCCCAGTCCTGAACCCATCTTTGTACTCACACAGGATTTTCCTGGATAGGGAACATATAACCCACCACCAACACCCCATTGGAGACCCCAAGGTCTCCATCTACCTCCACCTGAGAGACTGTTGGGTTGAACAAAGTGTCTGGAAGGAGATGGACAGCGACCTCGGGTAAGACCAGTGCCCCACCAGCACACCTTTCCGGCTGGATAGAAATTCCCAGAGCACCTAGCATTTCCTGACTGCTTCTAATTCGAGGTTAGGAGAGCATGCCCCTTGTAGTAAACAATATGTCTAAGCAAAACAAGCAAAGCAGAAAGCCAGAGGTTTGCATATGGCAGGTTCTCTTCTCCATGTTCATAATGGAAAGTGCAAATATAACATAAAAGGCTGTGAAGTAAGCCAAGATCAGGTAAACCTTGAGTATGTGATGCCTTGGCATACGCAAGCCTCAGTGAATATTTATTCGTGAGAGCAAGTGCAATAAACCACACACACCAGGTAGCCAGGAATCCTTGTTCAGGTATGAGCTCTGCGCTAATCAGATCCTCCTTGATCTAGCAGGACCAAGGAATCACAACAGCTGCTTCATAAAATTAAATCAGGCTGCCCAGCTGTGCAGCGTAGCTCCTGCAGTATCACCATTTTGGGGTAATGCCACCAAATTCTTGTTGAGCTTGAGGTGTGACAGAACAGCCCCCATTAGGCCATGTGCTGTAGCTAGCCCCTTGCAGAATTAAAAAAAAAAAAAAAAAAAAAAGGAAGTGAAACTAGCTGATACATCCTGCTTCCCTTCAGTCCAACTTTGACATCATGTGCCCTGAAAAGCATTAGCCAGATGTCCTTTGTTTGTTCGTTATTTTTTTCCCCTTTGAGGGACTAAGTGGCTCCCCTCCAAACGAGAAGTGTGCCTGCACCTTCTCTGTGGGGGGAAAAAAGTGAAGCCAAATGCAGCTCCACCATACTCTGGATCAACCCACGACCCAGCAGAGTCCAAAAAATTGGTTCAGGCTGGTACAGGACTCTGGAGAAATACTTTAAAGACAAATACACTTCAGAAAGACAGACTCCTTTTGAATTTTCTGATTGTATTTAGATAAAAATTAGGTACACTTCAGACCACTAAAGAGCTACAATTTTCTAATGGGTAACGCAGCCACTTACACCTATGTGCTCAGAAAAGCTTAGTTAGCATACTAGTTTGGGGTGAAGGATATTTTAATGATAAGCTGTAACAATAGTTCTTTAGCAATGATTCTACAAAACCAACCAATTGTCGCTACAGTCAGACATGTTTATGGAGAGCAGATGTTAGAGGTTGTTTTTTTTAATTATATTATTGGGGGGGGGGATAGTTATGCACACGTTTTGAAGGTGTGAATTTGCATTACAAATCTCCTGGTACACAGCCAAGTTTTCAGAATTCCCCCCTCCTTCCCACCAGGTCAGCTCACTTTGCACCTCCATCCTAACCACCAGGTCAGGGTGGTTCAACAGCACAGCATGACTGCGCTTGCAGAACATCTGCCACAAGCCCTCTCTCCCTCCCTCCCTCCCTCAGCCCACTTTTCCTCTCAATTCCTCAGCATTTTAATTTCATGGTGAAGAAGGCCAGGAACATAATACAGCGAGTTCAGACAACCACTGTTAACCATAGGCGACCCCTAGCATTGTAAAGAGAAGGAATTTCATGATGAAGACAATTGCTCTTTTACATCATCTGCAGAAAGGACAAAAGCTTAAATTCAGCTTGCACGGCAAAATTCTTCAGACCTGCATGGGAGAAAGAAGACTAACATCAGTCACTCTGTATAGCTTCAATTGTAATTTTTTAGGAAGAGCTTTCTACAAGGGAATTCTGACTGCAGAGTCCCAGCTGCAGGCACACAGACCCACCGCTGAGCACTGCAGAAACCACTTTCAATCCCTTCTGCCCTGGGGGTTCAGACTTCAACAAGCAATCCCCTGTTAAGACGATCAGTGCTCTGCACCCTAAACACTGTCTGCACAGACATCCTTGCTTTATCCTGCTCTCGCCTCCTCTAACCCAGCTCTGCAAATCCTTACCCCCAGACTCCAAAGTCAGGACTGTCCCTGCCTTACAGTCCCAGCCCAACCAAGCTTAGCATCCCTCACCATCAGCGACCTTCATGCAGACATCCCACCACAACCACTGCGGCACAGCACACCCCAGGCTCAGCTCTGGGGCTGGGTTTCCATCCCCAGGAGGGTGGCAGAGGCACCATATCACTTTTCTGAGCTCTGTAACCCAGAACTGTCTGTACTGCGTCGAATCACAGGCCCATTTACCTCAGCAACATGTCCCAAGCAGCAGCTACAAGAAAATATCTAACCGCTTGTGGCGCCTCTTCTAAATATTCTTCCAATCCAACTGTTTTCCACTCTGGGTGAATTTCCTGAGCCTTTCCCCATGCCTCAGTACCACACACATTTCTGCTGCTAATTAAGAGTATATCCTGTTCCCCATCCCAGAAAGCTGGTGACCTCACCTCAGTTTTCTCCTGTCCCTCAAGTCCAATGCCCCTCCCAAGCCTTTGTTGGAGACCTTTAGGGAAAACTAGAAAACCAGGGAAAGCACTAGACAGTGGCAAGGAAAGGACTCTGATCCTTCTACATCTTAAGAAGCAATGCCCAAGGGTTTTTCCAAAGTCCATGTGACTCATGAGTCAGTCTCAGTCTATAAGCATTTGTTAACATTTTCTGAACCAACAGGAGGGAGGGGGGGTAATTCCTGTAAGGCCTGGCAAAGGCTTATCCTGCACAATGTCAATAATTATCCAGCCTCAGCTGGAGTACTCAACAGAGGAGTTTCAGTTTCAGCTGGCACCGCAGCTCTTTCAGCTACACATCTTCAGTTTTCTCTATCAAGAGTTAAGCTAGCTGTTTACACCGATCTGTGCCTCGCACATCACCAGTTACCAAAATAACACCCTATGGCCAGTGCAGGATTAACCACATTTAGTAAGTAGCAAGAGCTTCCAAACAGCTCTGCCCCCATTCAGTGGCAACACGAGGGGTTTTTGTGGTCACTCCTTTTGTTCCTCAACTCTGCAACCTACATACTTCCCTTCACAGAGAGCAGTCCACGTTCCCTTTACCACCGGCACACAGAATATGAGTCTAACTCACCGTGATTATCCCTGGCGCATCTTAGTACTCTGGATCTACAAGAAAGAAAGACAGAGCATTAGGCTTCGGAGCAAACAGCAGTCCCTCTATCCAGTCACTATAGGGCCCACCCTTGTGGGGAACAGCCTCAGAGAGGGGCCCTTGCTTGGTTTAGTGCTCGTTGCCACCAACCACAGACAGGGTCACCAAAAATCACTCCCCACTGTTGTATCCTTATGTTCACCCCAAGCACCACGCTTTACTCTTAGAAGGCTTCACCCAACAACCAAGAGCTGGAAAGATCCTGGTTTGCCTCAGGAGATGCCCAGCAGCCCTCAGACCAGAACTTCATGCTCACATGCTGCCATCAGCATTAAGAGGAGCACCAACAGTCTGGGCTTGGAAGACAGGAATTTCAGTAAGCATGATCTAAACAGTAAGTGTCAGTCTTTACCACTAGATTAAAGCCAAAAATCATTGCATCACCCAGAGAGCTCTATTAACAGATGTCAGGCATGGCATAGGCAGGCCAGGAAGCCAGGGACCAACTACCTACAGAACCTTTGGCAATGCCAAAGCAAACCTTTCTGATCTGCTGCGAACTAACTCTCACACGGGTTTGGCGTGTAGTCTTTTCAGGCTTTGTCTGAAACCAAGTTACTTTTGCTAGTGCTCACGTATGTCTAGAACAAAGCCTTCAAAACACACCCCACCACAGCACCCTGTTTCTAGGGAGGCTGAGATAGAAATCAGCGAGGCTTGGCTCCTGGATGCGAACCAACAGTGACACGCGGAGAGGAAACCATACCCCATCTGAAGGACTGGGGCTCCGTGAAGGCCTCGTGGTCCACCCTGCAGGTGTAGATGTCGCTCTTGGTGGGCGTGAAGGTGGCGTACACCAGGCGGTGGAAGGTCCAGTCGTCGCTGAAGGACATGTCGGTATACTTGACGTTCTTCATGGGCTCCCCGTTCTTCAGCAGGGTGATGTCGATCTTGGGGGGGTGGAAGCCCTCCACGTAGCAGTTGAGGACGTTCTCGGAGCCCACAGTGACGGGGTACCGGGAGTACACCTGCACCCTGGGCGCCGCTGCGGGGGGCGAGGCAGAGCTGAGCGCCGGGGCCACCGGGGACAGCAAAGCCCCAGGGGCGGCCCCGTCACCGCCGCTACCGCGCCCCTCTCAGCACCAGGCACTCACCCTTGGCCTGCCCCAGGCCGAGCAGCGCCATCAGCGCCACCAGAGCCACGATCGCTGCTTTGGCGGCCAACCCCATCTCTCCACCACCCGATCCACGCCGCTCCGTTCTTCTCGACGAATGGCTCCGCCCGCGCTCCCGCTCGTATTTATCACCGCCGCGACGCGCGGCCAATGGCGAGGCGGCCGCTCCGCCGCGTCACCAGTATCCGGGTAAATGGGCAGCGCACAGGTTGGAGAAACCGCCCGGCGGCACGGCGCGCGTGCGCAGTGCGTGGCTTTCGCTTTCGCTTTCGTTTCCACCGCCCTCACGGGAGCCCCGCAGCCCCGCCCCGCCCCGAGGGGCACCGAGGGGGGCGTGGCCTGGCCGAGGGGGCGGGGCGCCGCGCCGCGCATGAGCGGTGCCGGCGGCCGGTAAAAGGCGGCGGCGGGGCCAGCGCGGCCCCGTAGAGGGAGGCGGGGGCGGGCGGTGCCGCGGCATGGCGGAGGGCGGCGAGCCGGTTGTGAGTGCCCGCCCTGCCCCGTCCCGCTCCGCCCCGGCACGGCTCTGCTCGGGGCCGCCTTCCCTCCGCTGTCCCTCTCGCTGCAGCGGGGTGTTCACTCTGAAGCCTAATGGTGGCGCGTGGAGACCGCTAGGGTTCTTCACGGCGCTCTTTGCTGGCAGCCGCTGTGCTGGTGCTCTCGTGTCAGGGTGGCTGGGCTGTGCTCCCGGCGTGGTTCCGTGGGTGTTTGCTCTGTGCTGGGCTGTGTTGGGTTAGGCTTGGTCCCTGGGAGCCACGAGGGGCAGGGCTGGGGAGCAGGGCCCTGGCACCGGGCTGACCCTCGCTGGTGGTGCTGGTGCCTGGGGGGTTGTTCCTGCTCTTCTCTTCCAGCTGCGGGGCAGCCACGAGACCTGGGACTAGTAGCAAGGAAGGGTTGGGTGTGCCCCTGTTATGGGGGCTGGTTAGGGTTTCTTCTTCCCCAGCTGTCTCCTTTGGTGGTGTCCATGCTGCTTTTGCCTTCTCACCCCCAGATCCTTGAGGACTACCTGCTAGTGGAAGATGTGCCTCTGCTGGAGGAGATGGCCGAGGAGGATGAGGAGCTTGACCTGTACAATGAGATGACATTTGGGTTGGGTAAGGTTAAGGGGAGCCCCAGACTTGGGCTGACCAGCCAGCACCTGGTGGGATGAGAATGGAGGCTGGGGGTGAGGAAGGTGTTCCCCAGGTGGGATGTGTCCTTATGCCTAGCAAAGAGCTCAGTAGGGAGCCTGGTGGCATTTTCCTGGGCACTTATTTACCCCCAACGCACTCTGCTTTCCCCTGCAAGACCGCGACTCCAATGAGGAGGATGCTGCAAAAACCCCAGTGCCTTTGGAGAGGAGCCCTGAGCTCGTGGAGACCAAGGAGGAGCCCCAAGCAGATGAGGGGCAGCCACCATCAGAGGAGCAGGGTGAAGGTGGGATGGAGCCAGAGTCTGAGCAGGTGGGCTCTGAGGAGGAAGAAGAAGAGGATGAAGAAGAGCTGGGGGCTGAGGAACAGCATGAGGATGAGCCCAACGACTTGGGAGACCCAGCGGTGATGAGAGCTGTGCAGAGCAAGCCCACATTGGAGGTGATGCCTGAGTGGGGTGGGAGGGGGACCCAGGTGCTGAGCCCCCAGTGTCCAAGCAGAGATACTGACGTGGACCTGCTGCTTGTCCCTCCACCCACATGCTGTGAGTTGTGCCCTACAGAGGGCAAGGAGTGGTTCTGGGAGGGACAAGGGCAGGCCCATGCTGCTGTGGCCAACTGTGTGCCATTAACTGTCCTCTTTGCTCCCAGAGCCAGGACTCAGCAGTGCTGGACAGCAGGATTGGCTCTGTCTGGGCAGAATTTGGCAAAGAGGACATGGTAAAAATGTTCCCCTCTCCTTGGTGACAGGGTTTGAGTGTCCCCTGCCCCTCTCCTCCTCATGCTGATCTCTCTCTGTCTTCCAGCTGGCCATGGAGCCCATGGTGTGGGGCTCCTGCCCCAGCAGCGTCCCACCCCACCACATGCTGGAGGTGGGTCCCAGGGGTATCCCCACGTGTCCCCTGTTGTGGCATGTGGACAGGGCTGCATTCCCATCTCCTGCCACCTTTTCCCACAGGACAAAGCCATCCTGCAGGTCCTGGAGACGCCCCCTCCAGCTGCCAACATGGCCCTTGACTTCCTCAGCTCCCCTGTGCAGAGGGGGTATGTGGGCTCTCCCCGGCTCAAGCGCCCTGACTTCAGAGGGACGTCCCCCAAGTCTTTCCCCCAGCGCTTCCTCCGGCAGGTACGGGCTCTCAGGGTGTCTTGCTCACCCCTTCCTCTGCCCTCTCTGCTCCAGGCAGCTCTGCAATGCCTCTGTCCCCTATGAAACCCACCATCAAGCTGGGATTTGTGGCTGTGACCACGTTACCAGTGCCCAGCTGGTCCCAGTAACGTCTTCTTGTCCCTGCAGCAGCCACCTTTGATGCCGCGCTCCACGTGCTCCCCTCGGCCCTTCCCACCAGCCCGTAGAGCTTCTTCTCTCTTTGCTTCCAACCAGGTAATGCAGCAGGCCACCACTGTCCCCACAGATGGTGCCATGACCTGGAAGAGCCACCTCCAAGCACAGCTCAGCACCTCCCCAGAGCAGCAGCCTTTCCATCTTGGTCTCATCCTGGGTGCCCTTCTCCATCCTTGATGGGGAAGGTGTAGCTACGGCTTCATAAATCTGTTTGTCCTGATGTCCCTGCACTGGGTGTGACCTTGTGCTTGGTGGCACATTGGAGCACTGCTGATGGATCTGGGGCGTGCTGGGCAGCAGCATGTCACCAGGGTACCCTTACCTGGGATGGGAGCATGAAATGTGGCGTTGGCAGAACCAGGCCATCCCTCCAGGAGCCCTTGGAGGTGACAGCAGGGTGTCCTGCCACCTGACTGCTGCTTCCTTCCTTTCCAGTCCACGGGGTATGCACCTCCAACCCCTTTCAGGCCCCTCTCGCCCAACATTGGCACCCCGCCGCGGCCCCTTGCCATGCACTTTGGCCCGATGTCTCCTTCTCTGGACCCCTCTCCCTTCTTCAGCCCCTCGGCCAGCAGCCAGTTCAACTTCAGGTAGGAGGGATGGCGAGTGGGGCTTTGAAGAATGTGGGCCCTGGGGAGGGGTGTTGGTGGCTCCATGGGGATGGCTCAAGTGTGGGTGCTGAGCCATGCTTGGGATGGCAAGGAGGGTTTTGGTCTGAGTGAGCTCAGATGGACAGGAGTATGATGGGCACATCATTGTCCACCACTGCAAACCAAAGGAGGTGGTGGCCCTTGTGGCACCGTGCTGAGAACAGACCAGGGGATGTTCCAGGGGATGCGCTGGAGCCACTGCAGTGTCTTCAGCCCTCGCTGTCCCCCTCTGCAGCATGCCCAGCCACCTCACCCAGCTGCACCCCCAGCACCAGCGCATCCTGACCCAGCGGCAGCAGCAAGGCGGGACAGTGCAGAGGTATGGAGGTCCCGGGGGTCTTGGGAGTGCCCCCGGGGGGTTCTGGGTGCTTATGGCAGGCTGTGGTCTCCCCCGTGACAGTGTCTCCCCTAAGAAGCTGTGGTCCCCTAAAGCTGACCCTTATGCTGGGCTGATGACCTGCAAGGAAAAGGACTGGGTCGTCAAGGTGGAGATGATCCAGCTGCAGAGTGAGAACATAGATGATGACTACTACTACCAGGTGAGCCTCTACCATAGGTCCTCTGGGTCACCCAGCTCCTTGGGGCTGTGACTTCCCACCTTGGGGAGCTGGAGGGAGCTGGGGCTTGGGGTGCTGAGCCCCATCCAGAAACGGGCTTGGCAAGGGGGCAGAAAGGCTCAGATGGCCCCAGGCTGCCCTCCTGGCTCCCACGCAGACCTACTACCATCGGCTGGAGCGCAAGCAGGCGGAAGAGGAGCTCCTGGGTGGGCGCAACAAGCAGGAGCCCCCCAAGCTGGTGACGCCCTTCATCCAGAAAGTAGAGACCTACAACTCCGGTGAGGGGCCGTGGTGGTGGCCAGGGTGGGCTGTGGGATGCGGGGCACACTCTCACTGTGCCCCCCACTCTCTTCCAGTGGTGCGCATTGCTGGCTCGCTGGGCCAGGTTGCTGTGTCCACCTGCTACAGCCCCCGCCGAGCCATTGATGCTGTGCACCATGCCCTGGTGGAGGAGGTAGGTGAGGGGACACTGGGCTCCAAGCCTGCTTCCAGGTCTTGGAGCAATTTAGCAGGAGCAATAGGAGCTGCTGCGTGGGTGTTGCTTTGGCTCTGGGTATGGGATGGGGCGCACGGTTGGATTGGGTGACACACTGGTGGCATCAGCAGGGTGGGATGGGGCAGCAGGAGGTGGCCGTGGCTTCCATGTGGGGTTGGTCTTTGTCCTGAAGTCACTTTGATCCCCAGGGAGCAGCTGGCCCAGTGCTCTGCCGGCGGCGGTGTCTGGTGCTGGCTGTAACTGTGCCTTCCTTTCTCCCCCCATGAAGGCTGCGGGGAGCCACCGGCTTCGAGCGCTGCACAGGATCGAGAGGGTGAGTGGCCAGGGTCCTGAGTCTGGGGCACAGTGCTGATGGAGCAGGGGCTTGGGTCTGGTCCAAGGAGCTCCATGGGGAATGTCTGATGTTCCAAGCTGCCACCTTATCCCACGTTATTCCTCCAGCTCTTCCTGCAGCTGCTGGAGGTGGAGGAGATGCAGCGGAAGGTGTCCCTGGCCCCAGAGGAGCAGGAGCAGAAGACCCAGGAGGCAGGACGTATCTACCAGGCCCTGAAAATCAGAGCCTGCAGCAGTGAGGAGTGAGTTTGGGCTGTGGTGAGGTGGGGGTGGGCAGCATGTCCTGGTCCTAGCTGAGTTCCCAGTCATAGGTGATGGGCTCTCATCCTCCAAGTGTCACCATAATCTGTAGTGACCCGACATCCAAGTCTTGTCCTCCACTGGAGCTATGCAGGAGTGAGGGAGGTGATGCTGGTTCCTCACCCAGATGGGCAGAGGGGCTTCAGGTCCCTCAGAGTCTGTGCCAACAGAGCCTTTGTCCCCAGGGAGGCAGAGGATGAGTTCCTGCAGGTCCTGTGTGTGCGGAAAGGCAAGAAGCTCACAGCACGGCTGCTGCCGCACCTGGCCTCAGAGCAAGCAGAGAAGATCCTCCTGACCATCACCCACCACCTGCCCTTCCTCATGAAGAAAGACGCATTGGATGAGGCGAGCACCTCCAGCTGGGGCAGGGGGATACTGGGCTGCATCCTTTCCCTGTGGGCATCCATCTTGATGGGTCCCAGCAAGGCTGGGTAGATGGTGGGGTCGACATGGGAGGAGGCTGCTGTGAAGGGCAGGTTCAGGGCTTTGCTTCTGCCCTTATGGGGAGGAGGAGAAAGGTCTCCAGGAGGAATTAAAGCTCCAGGAGAAATTAAAGCAAACCTTGTGGCTGTATACTCCTGGGATATGCAGCATTGTCCCCTGCATCATCCCGGAACCCTGAAGGTGGGGTGGAGATGGGGCTGTGTCCATGGTGGGTTGAGCGGTCTCAGATCCGTGCTCTCCCCTCTGCCCTGCCCAGTCTCTTCCCCTGCTCTACAGCCCTTTGAATGAGGTGGTGGGCAGGATAACCTTCAGCAGGCTCATCGAGGTCCTGCAGGAGATTACCAGGCCCCTACCTGAGTCCGACGAGTTTCCGCTCGCTATGGCCTTGAAGAACCAGGTATGTTGGGCATCCCCAGCATGCAGGGGGCATCATGGTTGGACAGACAGCCATGATGCTCCTCCTGGTGCTTCTCTGCAGTTTGGCATCACCTTGCTCTACTCCCTGCTGAGCCGCGGTGAGGGGCTGCTATCTTCTGAGACACCACTGGAGCCACATGGCAGAGACTTCGAGACATGGTGAGGGGATGAGGCCATGTGAGTAGGGTTGGGATTGGCTGCCCAACAGGGCACTCACTGTCCCCTTGGTGTCTCCAGGACAGACACAGTGTTCCTGGTTGCTCGGGAGCTGTCACAAGTGCCCAAGGCCTCGTTGGTAGAGCCACTCTTCTTGCCCAGCAACCTCCTCTCACTCTTCTGCCGCTACCTGGACAAGCAGACCGTCCATCACCTGGAGGCCAAGATGGAGTGAGTACCACCTAGCACTGCCCCGTGCCCACCCTCCCTCTTGGAGGGAGAGAGGAGACCTTGTTGGGGGAGACCACATCCCTGGGAGATGGTGCTGGTGGCTCTTGCTGCCCTGTTGGACATGAGTCTACAAACCTGTTGTGCTGAAGGACACAAGTCCAGGTTGACCAGTTTGCCCCCATGATGGTGTGACAGCCTGATTTTTCAACCTTGCTTCCCCACAGGTGCTCCCCACTGCCATCGGAGGCTGCCATGCCATGCTAAGCCCCGAGAGTTGGGGCAGGGCGTGATAAAAGGACTTCTGAGTTTTGAAGGAACCACAACTTGGGTGCAGGGCACTTTGGGTGAGCCATGGTGCACTGGCAGGGAACACGGGTAACTTATTTCGGCCTCACCCTGCAGCAGCGTGTGGCAGGTGCTGAGGCCGGTCTGCACAGGGGCACTGGGAGCACCTATGGGGATGAATTTCTGTACAGCACTTGGAATAAAATAAAAAGGTGATTAACAAGCGCCTGTGGCTCCTGTGGGCAGCCACTGCTGTGCCTGAGTCCCTTGGCTCTGATGGAGGCATCACTGAACGTGGGCCCTGAGACCCCCTGGTTGGGGACGGAGGGGGATCCAAGAGGGCAGAAAAGACAGTAAAAGGGGGGGGAAGACATAGAGGACCCAGGAAGAGGATATAGGGGGATGGAGGAGAAGGCAGTGATGAAAATGGACCTGATGGGGAACAGAGGAGGGGGGGGAAAAAGCCCATCAGCAGGGGAGAGGTTGTGGTCAGAGCTTGCATAGAGGTCAATGTCAGATGAGTGCGTATAAGGGGAAAGGAAAGGCCCATGCCCACAGGAGGGGATATAGAGGGCATCTGGGTGTGCACAGAGGATGGGGGTCTGAACACATGGCTAGGGACAAAGAACCTCTTTTTGCTGAGGTCTTAGTCTAAGACACGTAGAGACATGGTCATGACAGAACACCTTGAAGTTACATCTTCCTTGGGATACCTTAACAGACCATGACTGCTTGTGTTAGGACTAAAAACCCTGCTAGGTTGGCCCAGTGTGAAACTGAAGCAGCCTAAGACAAACGTTCTGTGGAAAGCCCTGTCATGCTGTTGTGACACAAACAAGGTGGAACTCTGTCCTTGTGATAACGCATGTTGTTTGCTCAGCAGATATGGTGCCAGGCCGTAAGTCATCTGGCATGGGAAAAAATAACTGCCATCAGCACCGCACGCACTGGCCTCTCGTGCTGTGCGTAATTGCAGTACCCTATCAGGGGCTGCTGGGTCCTTCCTGGGACCAGGGCTGCCAATGGGTGCCTGCTCTGCATCTGGGAACATGCCGGGGTATAAACAGAGCAAATTGCTCTGTGTCCCATGAAGCAGGAACATAACTGAGGTCAACGTTGCCTCTGTGGGGGTGCCCACAAACATTGATGCCTACTGCACTGGCAGGATGCCGACCACAACCTGCCGAAGTATCTGTGGACTATTGGGTCTCACGGTGATGGACAGCAATGATTGGGAAAAGCACCGTGCTCGTCAGTACCCTTCTCATCACCCTGGGGCTGGTATGTATGTAAATAGCTCGTAGTAAAGCTTGCTTACTTAGAATGCTGCTACGAGCTTATCCTCAGGTCCTCATCTAGGCATGAGAGGGTGCCTAGCCATAATGTTTGGTGTTAATGTAGAAATTTTTGTTTCATGCCTGGCTTCCAGCTGTACAGGGGGATTTCTCCTAATCCTATGGGAGGTTTGCTCTTCTTGTACAAACTGGGACACCCAAAGTGGTTTAGGATGCCTATGCTTAAGCATCTGGATGGATGTCTATGGCACACAGAGGTCTAAACTTGACCTGCGGTATATTCAGAAGAGGTTTTCACCAGAAAGTTGTCTTATCCTCAGGCTGGTAGCAATTGTATGTATCTAAGCTCCAATTCTGTGTAAATTAGATTAATCTATTCCTTCAAGCTGATCTCCTCCAGTGTCCACCATGGATGGTGACCCTGATATTGAGCCCTGTAACGTACAGCCTCAGAAATAAGGCAGTGTAAGATGAGAAGCATTTAGCCTCCAAATCTGTGGTCTGCTGAACAGCCACCAAAATGATCTGTCACTTCAAGAGGGTGACGCTTGGCAGGTTGTCATCAGGGCATGGGAAAAGGGGTCAAGGGAAGTCAGATATTCAGAAAATAAAACTAGTAAGGTGAACCAGTGTGGAAAAGCACCAGTTTAATGTTCTGGTAATGTCCCTGCATCATTTTTATGGCTTTGCAGGAAGAAAGGAGGACACCTGCGAGGCCTTCAAGATAAGGATAAGCGGTGTTATGTTTGTGTTTCACGGAGGAGCAGAGCGCAGCCCTGGCACCAACATTCCTCTCCTCACAGCTGGCAGGGATGGAGGAGGAAAGGGACACGGGACACTTGCAGTCACACATGACACCAAATACTCAAATGCAAACGGTGCTGAAAACTGAAAGCCTCTTCCCTGGCTCTGCTTTACTGAGTCTGTTCCTCCTGATACTTCCCCGGGGGCTGGTGGTGACCCCGATCGTGAGGCGCTGTGAGCAGCCGGGCCGCGCACAGCCGCGTCGCTCAGGGCGTTGAGGGGACGGCGGCCAGCTCGGCTGCGGTGCTTAAGAGCCTACGGCTGGGTACTGGGGTGGCGGCTGCGTTGGCAGGAGCGGTGTGCGACCGTTCTGGCTGGGACCCGCAGCTGAGGGTCCCCACGCCGGGGGGTGGCGGCCGTGCCCGGTCCCCTCTGCGCGGGGGGCCGGGACCCTCGGTGGGGGCGGGGCCACCTCGGCCGCCCCTCCTTCAACTCGGGGCTCGTCCACTGCTGGGGGGGGGGCGCTTCCCTCTCCCTCCGTCGCCGGTACAATGGTGCGGCCCGACGCCAAACAGCGGCGCTCATTGGCTCCCCCTGGTGGCTGAGAGGCGGCTTCGTCCAATCGCGAAGCCCCGCCCGCCTCTTCGCCCCGCCTTCGCGGTTTAAGTACTGGCGGCGGCTTCCGGTCCTGGTTGTGGCAGGGCGGAAGCGGTGGCGCGGAGATGGCGTCGGGCGGCGCCGGCGGCTCCCGCTCCCCGTCCCCCGGGCCGCACCTGCCCCCGCCCTTTCCCCCGCCCCACGGCGACGGCGAGGCCGCCGACAGCGACACGGAGGGGGAGGACATCTTCGCCGGCACCGTGAGTGCGGGGCGGAGCCGGGGGGGGGCGGGCCCGCAGCCGGGGCCTGGCGGAGGCCCCGCCGTTGCAGCTCGGGGCCAGGCGCTGGGTGCCGGGCTGGGGCGGGTGGCTTCAAACCCAGGCGCTGCCGTGGTTGCCCCCGGCCCCGAGCACGGCGTTGGGGAGCTCTGAGGGGGGCGTCGCACGGCAGCGCCTGTCCCGGCCGCTCTCCCAAAGGGCTGCCCCCTCCTCGCCCAGTCGCTGGTTCTTGGGTTCGGAGGCTGTGCTGAGTGACGGCCTCTGCTAAAGGCAGCCGGGAGGTCAGCTCCTCAGGCAGGTGCTAGGACTGGTTTCTTCAGCCCTGCGAGCCAAGGCTGAACCTGTCGTCCCCTCTGATTGCCAACACTGTGCACTCAGGCTTTTTCCAGCCTGGCAAGGCAGGAATCACCCCCAAAGCCATCACCCGTTTACAGTTTCCCAGCCCAGGTATTTGCCCAGGGCACAGCTCTCACCCTCCTTTGAGCTGGCCCAAAGACACAAGGCTGTCCACCAGCAGGGAACGGAGCTGCGTGTCACTGCTGGTGGCTTTGCAGCAGAGAAGAGGGCAGTTCTTCTTATGATTCTTATCCACACGATTCTTATCCACGATATCACACATGATTCTTATCCACACGCTGCCCTGTGTCTGCTTGTGAGGATGAAACTCTTGTGTTGGTCTGGGCAGAACAGAGCAGTCCCATGTTTTGTAAATATCGTGGGAAAGCATGGTCCTGACTTGACAGCAGGTGTCCAAAAATGCTCGCACCTCTTGCCAGCACCAGGACATGGTGATGGTCTGGAGCTTCTCAAGACCATTCTTCACTGAAAAAATGAAAAATGTTTGTGGCTTGTTGCTTTGTGGTGGGGACAGCCTGCTAAAGCAGATGAGTGTTGACCACTACAGGCTTTTATGCAAATCAGGTGGCCCATAGCAGAATCTGAAGTCTGTTAAGCTAAAGCAGCTTATCAAGTGCTTAATGTTGTTGTTGAAGCAACTGTCATAATTAATACTTGGCTCTTTCGCATGCCCTGGTGGCTTTGCTTGTCTCTCTGCCCTTGAGTGTTAGCAAAACACTCCCTGTGCAGCAGGGGAGCTGCTGGCGAGGCAGAGCTGTGGGCGTTGGGGTGGCAGCGAGGAAATGTTTGGGGCCAGCGTGTTTATAACCAGGGCTGGAACTTATCTGTTTGTGAAGCTTCAATCCCTGCTGGCCACGGTCCTCTGGGGATGGGTTTGAGTGGTCAGCTCTGAAATCTGCTTCCCTGTGGGAAGCATCAGGCACAAGCCAGATCGGGGGGCCTTGGTGTGATCAGGAGGTGCGTGCGCTCTGTCGGGCCTTGGATGTAGTGGGCGTTGTGTCATGGGCTGCTCGGAAAGAGGCTGCAGCTCTTAACTTCCGTGGTAACAGATGGAGAAGTGGAACAGGGCGTGATACTTTCTTGTTCCTAGAAGCTCTCCATCTTTGAGAGCTGCAAGGCTTGCAGGGAAACTTCAGTGCCTGCCTCACCCTGTCCAGAGAATTTCTTCCCAGCTTGAAGAGCCCCTGCAGGAGCAGAGGATCCGGGTGACTCCCCGGATGCACCTGACACGGGGCTGGTGGTCGTGCCCCTGTTTGCTTGGCCACAGGCTGGCGGAGGGGGCACGAGCTGGGAAGCAAATCGCCGTGGGTCTCTGCCACCAGCAGCAAAAGCTTGGTTTTCCTGAGAGGTCTGCTCAGCCCCACGTGGTTCTTGTGCACGAGGCTCTGGATGCTGCAAATAACACGGGCAGGCCTGTCGTAGCTGTCGCGAGCTGTTGCGATACGTGTACGCTGCTGGGACTGCAGAGGTGCAGAAGGGAAGCAGCCTGCGCTGGGTCTGTAGTGGTGGCCCTGTGTGGCAGTGGCCAGGGAGGTGGGCTGTTTGGTCCCCCACCATCTGTTTCTCAGCGGAGATAACCTCTTTGTTGCTCTTTAAATTCTTTTTCAGAGCAAGCCCCCAGCACCGAAAAGGGAATCACTTCTCCCTGTGAGCAGCAGCTCCAAAGAAAATGGGGTTCGCGTAGAGCAAGATGATCAGGACTTATTTGCAGGTGAGTCTGTTTGTCCTGAGCACTCCCTGGGGCTCTCTGCACTCTGAGCCGGGAGCCATCTGCATTCTAGCCGTGACCTGCAAGTGGCTAGACCGTGCTTACTGTGGGGTGTTGCTGGTCCTTACCTGAAGTTTGTGTTGCAGTCTGCTCTGGGAGCACTGAGCGCTAGTGGTGGTTTTGGGAAGGTCCATGTCGCCTCCTCCAGGTCTAGCTTAATCATGCAACAAGACTAACCGTTTGGAAGCTGAAAATGCCTAAAAATGGGGTTCACTTGAATTTTGTTAAACTGCAAGGCAGTGTCCTCTAGCATCTCTAGCGGAGATGTGGCTGTTCCCAGGACAGGGAACGTAATGCCCCTCAGCAGGGGAGACAAGGAGGGTCAGACCTCCTGCAGCAGCCCTGCTCCTCGGCTAGGCGTGACACCTCTGGCAGAGACATCTGAAAGTCAGCTCTGGAGATGCCTGGTAGCAGAGGGAAGCTTTGGCTTCCTCTGGGTGGAGAAATGTCCTGGGAAGGAGCAGGTTTGCGTGCTGTGTAAAAATCCAGCTTGGCTGTAGCTGCTCTAGCGTGCTGCTGCTGCTGCTAGCACGCAGCAAGGAACTGTTACCTGGCTGTCCCTAGAATAAGAAGTTTGTTGGATTAATGAAACGTTCTCCAGAAGGTTTGATCAGATGCTCTTGCTGCAGCGAAGGTGCATGAAGTCATGCTCTTGCTGATGCATACAGATGTCCTCCCTGTGTTTTTTTGTGCTAATTAAGACTACTGTTACTGCCTAGATCCCATGAACTTCTCTGAGAATATTGACATTTCCAGAAACAGAAAGTAGAGAGGCTGACCCTTGCAAACTTCTCTTGACAGATGCCACTGTAGAGCTGTCTCTAGACAGCACGCAAAACAACCAGAAGAAGGAACTGGCCAAAGCATCCAATCCTGCCCCCTCATTAGAAGTAGCTGCAAGCTCTTCTTCTAGAAACCCTCCAAAGAGCTATGAGGAGGTGAGAACTGCTCTGGGCTTTCCAACTTGCCCTGCTGGTTTGGGACTGTAATTGGCAGGAACCTGTCTGTTTGCTTCGATGTAAACCTGCATCTTAAACGATGCAGCCGATGTAGTTGGCATATTGGATGCCCCGGCTTCTATCTCAGGCCATCGGTCTGGGGCTGATACCACCGAAGTGGGTTCAGGTCAGCCCGTCAGCGTTCTTGCCCTGTGGAAATGCGCTGGTGCAGGCTGCTCCCAGCGCTGGAGGAGCAAGCAGCTGACCTGGTCCCTGGGGGTCTGAGCTCGGATTCAGAGCTCTAGCACCCCCTGTTGCCACGGATGGGGCAGGTGGTGTAACCGCGTGTTCAAAGAAGTCCCTGGGGCGACACGGGAGTGGAGACTCCTTCAGCGGAACTTGTGGTCTGGTTGCCAAGCCCAGCTAGGTGACAATTGGCCTAATTCTGTGTCCTCTCCTGTATGGAGACTAAAACTATTTTGGAGACAAGTAAAGAGCTCCTCTTTTGACCCAGGCACCTCTGAGCTTGCGAGGACTGACTCGCTGTCAGTGTGTCTCAGGCTAGCTCCCGACCAGCTCAAGTGAAGAAGCAATGCAGAACTAGGGCAGGATGCTGAGCTGATCGGTGAACTGAGGTGCTCTCACCTTAAGGCTCTTAAACCAGGGGCTGTGTGAGGCCTGGTGCTTTACCATCCTGCTAACAAGGAAGCATAATGCTCTCAGAGCAAGCCCGAAGCCCCCGTGGTCTGTCAGAGGCAGTGCTGTTGCTGTTGCCACCTGCTGACCTTCAGCAAAGCAGGATTTGACTGAAAGACCAGTTCAGACTGGGTCTGCCGGTTGCTGTCGTGGCTCTCCATCCCTGCGTGCCTGCACGTACCTCCTGTGTGCATTCCGTGTCTTCTGCAGTTTCAAATGAAAACAGAAGTCATGATGTAAAGGGAACCATCTTGCACAGAGCTGGGCTGAGGCTGTGCTCTGCAGAGTTTCAGCTTAGCACTGATCAGTTTGTGCCCCAGTCTGAGCAGACAGCATTGTAAAGACAAAGCCAGTTTGGGATACTTGGGATGTGGAGGCTCAACAACAGTGAGAAGCCCAAGGGCTTTACAGAGCTGCCTTGGTCAGACTGAAATACCAAAGATGCCTCGGCAGTACGACGAGCGCACTAACGTGTGGGACTTCATGGTTTGGGGTGGGCTGAAGCCTGGATTTCTAGCGTTAACTTGCTGTCCTTGTGTGCTTACTTTAAACAGCTGGAAGAAGAGGAACAGGAGGACAAATTTGAGCTGACTGTAGAAGTGAGCGACCCAGAGAAAGTTGGTGAGTTACCATCGTGTCTTGCTGCATGGGGTGAAGCACAGTTAGGCAAGCAAGTGCAGCTACTGTCCCCACGTCATGCTTTCAAGCTGTCTCTGCAAACACAAACCTGACTGTTGAGTGACTTCTGCAAAACTTCTTCCAGCATCTCGAGGAAATGAAGCTAAAGAAATCAAAAAGTCTAGGACCCAACAAGCAAGGTGGCAGCAGGTTCGGTAAACCAGGCAGCTCGAAAGCAGAAACCCAGGCGTGGATTTTAGGGAAGCATGATGCTCAAACACTAGCAGAGTTTGGTGTCTGGGATTATGGTGACAACTCTGCTTGTCCTCTAGGCAGCACTGTCCTGTGTGCAGCTGGCAAGGAGGAGGCAGAACTTCCTTAGCCTAAAATCAAGTATATTGTCCCATGTCCTGGCACCTTCCCCAGCAGCTGTGGGGCTCTGAGAAACAGGAGGCTTTCTCTGCTGAAAGTGGGGATCAGAGCAACTTAGCCAGCTCCAGGGCAGTCTGCAGAGAACCCACCTGAGCCCAGCCAGCTCGTGATGTCTGGAGCTAGGAGGTGTGCTGACTTCTAAATCAGAGGTGTATTAGGTCAGTATCTGATTTCTGAGGATGCCCTTTGATTGAACTACCAGGTAAACCCTCCTTTCCCCAGACAAGGGGATTTCTGTATTAGCTGGAGAAAAAACTGCGTGTGATGTCTCGGAATCAAACCACACGCAGCCAGGGGCCGTCTGACTTGCATCCTCTGAATAGACTACTTCATGTGCTGCACAGCCGCTGAATTGTTACGTGCTGAGCAGATGTGTGGAGTTAGCCCAAACGCCGTCAGCTTAACAAGCATCTGATTGTCAGCGTTGGCTGCCTGGGGAAGGAAAAGGAGGGCTGAGCAGTCGGGCTGGGGAAATGCCTAGTGGGCAGGGGTCCAGGGTCCTGCAGAAGGACGCCGCCTGAGGGTCTGCGTGCAGATCTGGGGCTCGGATCAGAACCAGCGAAGCAGGCAAAGGCCAGGGGATGGCTGGCACCTGGTGCTTTGCAGTCACCGAAGCCTCCAGGTGATGCAAAGGGCTGATGTTGGGATACTAATGCCTTGTTTTTGTTTCCCATAGGGGATGGCATGAATGCGTACGTAGCCTACAAAGTGTCAACGCAGGTAGGTGTAACTCATTGCTTCTGAGATAAGATGCCTTTTTTTCCCTGCTCTGAGGCAGCTGGGTTGTCCTTTCCACATCAAGTCAACGGTGACCTAAATAGATGGGAGGTCTGAATCTGCATGGATTCGTGAGTTATAATCCACTCCTACAGATCAAAGGATGAGCCTAGCTGAGAAATAGGTTTGAATCTATTTGGAAGGGGACTGACTTTTTCAGCCAGTTTCAGCCACTGCAGTCCTGGCTGATACCTCCACTCAGCATTGGATTGAGCAGCAGGAACAGCATCTGCTAGGGAGAGCCCCAGATGCTGGCTCTGCGGCTGATGTGAACGCAGCTCTTGCTGAAAAGCTGCTGCTGTAGCTAGCTAGTCTCTTGTCAGGACCTGTTTTCTTGGGCTAGTCGCAAGAAATCAAGCTTTCTGCAGCTGCTGCCCTGCTTTGGAGCTTTGGGCACTTCTCTGAGCTCTCCAAAAAGCCTTTCCTAGCTGTCTGTCCAGCAGCTGTTGGGTCACAGGCACTGCGTCTTGTGGTGCAAAGCTGCTGGTGTGTGATGGGGGCAGGGGATTTGTTATCCTCCAGCCTTGCTCTGCAAATACTGTCAAAAGCTGCTGGTGGCCCCTGAAGCCTTATGTGCAACCTATCAGTGGTCCCTGTTCTTGTGGGGAGCAGGGATGACGGGATTAGGCAGTGGGCAGGGTTTAGCAGGCATCCTGTGGCCACAGTAACAGCTGCTCTGTTATTCAGTGGCTTTTAACACTGCAGCATCACCACAAGGAGGGCTCTTAAGATGTGATTTGCTGAAAACCTAGGCCAAAGCTTGCTCAGTGCAGCCTGGCGTGCTCCTCCAATCCCACAGAGCTCAAGCTGTCCTATTTCCAGCCCCAGAAGTGACAGTGCACATAGTGCATGCACAGGCAAGCTTCCCTGGGTGAGTCTGACCTGAGTCTCGTCTCTTCCCTCAGACGAGCATGCCAATGTTCAGGAGCAAGCAGTTTTCAGTGAAAAGGAGGTTCAGTGACTTTCTGGGTCTCTATGAGAAGTTGTCGGAGAAGCATGCCCAAAATGGGTTCATCGTGCCTCCACCGCCTGAGAAGAGTCTCATAGGTGAGTGGTGGAGGTGCAGAGCGGTGCTCTAGATCTCATCCTTCTGATGTTGAGCCTTGTGCCCCAAAAACAGGCCTGCCTGCGGTCTCCAAGCTGAGAGGCAAGCTGCAGAGCAGTATGGGAAGCAGGCACATAAAATAATGTGGGTTCTGTGGCACAAACCGAACTCTGCTGGCTCCATACTTGGAGCTCTGGGCTTTAAAGCCTTGTTAAATTTGATGGGTGGCTCTGCGTCTGCTTGAAGCAGAGTAAAACCTTGTCCTCTGCACTGTCACTGAATTGTTGTTCACTTGGGTCTGGACCTGTAACCCCTCAAATCTTGCTTAGCATTGCTCTGTCTCTCTTCTGGATGCAGATTTGTGCTAGATGTAGGCGTAAGCAGATTTTAATTTTCCAAGTAGCTCTTGCTGATGGAAGGTTGAAACCCTCTACCATCACCCTGGTAGTCTGTACTCTGTAACAGACCTCTCAGCCTTGTACGTTCAGTTTGAAGCCACTCCTTAATTGCACCTTCCTTCTATGCTAGGAATGACCAAAGTGAAAGTTGGGAAAGAAGATTCCTCCTCTGCAGAGTTCCTAGAAAAAAGACGGGCTGCTCTAGAGAGGTACAGATCCCAACAGCTATCCCCTCGTGCCTGAGCCAAGCAAGGGACCTCTGAAAGGTCAGCCTGGCTGCACTCTCCTCCCTACACGAGAAAAGCAGTCTGGTGCTAGCTTTAGAGTGAACCTGAAGGCCACTGAAGAGTTGCAACTGTAAGGTTGCTTTGACTTTAAAACTGTCTCCTGCTTCAAAAGCCCCTGCTGGTGCTTGATCCAGATCTGGCCAAATTCTGCTGACAAGGCAGAGAGGAAACTGAGCCAAAAGTCTTGAGCCAAAAAATATGGGTGTTAAGTAGCAGTACAAACAGAGCAGATCAGGTGAGAAATGTTGTGGTCTCTTTAACTGCCACCCTAACTATCCAGCCACCGGTGGCCTTTGCTCTGCCACCTGTATTGACTGCTGGAGTTAGCACCAGGATGCTGTACGCCTCCAGCTTCAGCCGCTGAAGATCTGGTAAAAGTGTCATTGTAGAGGAATGTTGGACTGGATCTCGGTCGGTTGTTGTATCAAGTAACCTTGATATAGCGAGCATTAGCGCAGGCCTGGTCTTGCTGACTCAGCTCACTAGAGTCCCCAGGGAGGGACGACTCTTGGTGGGAGGATGAGAACAGCTTGTTGGGTCTGGCTTCAGCTACTGAACTGCCATTTCAGAGTAAATAACAAGCATGCTGCAGCTCACGGAGACGTCTCGGAGCCAGGCTTGCTCCAACAGAGGTAACTCTTGGTGCGTTCCTCTCCCCAGGTACCTACGGAGAGTTGTCAGCCATCCAACCATGCTGCAAGACCCAGACGTCAGGGAGTTCTTGGAAAAGGAGGAGGTCAGTGGGGTGCAATGATGTAGCTATGAGTACCTCGGGAGCACAGAAGTTAATGCACAAGAAGTTAACAAGGCGTGATGCTTCAAAGCTCAGTGAGAAGCAGCGGGATCCTCTAAGAGCTCTTAACCAGCGATGGGGAGAATAGGACCTCTTCTGCCTGTTAGTGCATATCTAAACACTATACACGGATAACGAGCTGTGGCCAAGCTTGCTTACATCATGGTGGGGACACGCGTTGAGGACGGGGGTTGAGTATTCTGAAATTCACGGTGGGAGCACAGCCTGCTGTTCGAGGTGAGGCGGGCTGGCGCTGACTTGCCTGATGCTCAGCTGGTAGGGGAGAGCTGCCTCTGCTGAACTGGGTGGCCGATGTGGTCCCTGCTCCTGCAAGGAGAGCGTGACCATTCCAGGCTGAGCATCCGGGCAATGCTGTGCTGAAGGGCTGTGGCGTAGGAGCAGACTTCATGGAAATGCCTCATTTCTAACCAGCGGTCTGAAAAAAGACAGTGGCTGGGGCAGAGTGTTTTGCAGCATGAAGGCACACTCGGCTGGAGTGTCCCCAGCGGTGTGAGCTGCTGCTGGCTTTTGGAGGGAATCTCCAAAGCACTTGTGTGCCTGCATGACCTGTGGAAGCTTGGGTTGCTGGTTCAGGGACTCAGGAAGGACAGCTGGTTCTTGCAGATGTTACCTTGGCCAAGAAGACTAGGCAGACCCAGATACAGTGTAGGGTTCGGGAACTCCTTGCTTGCTTGAAAACTCCGGTCCCATTATTTGAAATGCTCTGCAGGCTGTGCCGCTGCTTGGGCAGTGTCTGGCTAATCCTTTGCCATAGCTGTGGTGCAGAAACACCAATGTCCAGGGGCCCACGTACAGAAATAATGCTACTGTGGTGGCTGCTCTCAAAAGTGATGTGTATCTCCTGGCAGAGCAAACCTTCCTATTTCTCTACAGCTGCCGAGAGCAGTAGGCACCCAGGCCCTGAGTGGAGCAGGAATCCTGAAGATGTTCAACAAAGCTACCGATGCTGTCAGTAAAATGACCATTAAGATGAATGAATCGGACATAGTAAGTATTTGGGTACCTCTGGGCTGTCCTTGTCCTTGCTCTCAGCTTTTGGTGGGAGGTGCAAGGACAGCTCTGCAGCCCTGCAGAGAATGTGGGAACCAGCTCTGGGTCTGTCCATTTCAGTGGTTCGAGGAGAAGCTGCAGGAGGTGGAATGTGAGGAGCAACGGCTACGGAAGCTGCATGCTGTTGTGGAAACGCTAGTGAACCACAGGAAAGGTAACGAGCTTGGTACCGCTCGCTCTGTAGCTTGGGCCGTAACAGTTAAGCCTTGTGCAATGCCTGGCTGGAGACCACCAGCGAGCAGGTGTGAGAAGATACGGCAGTGCTTCCTTGTTATAAGGGACTCTTGGCCTCTTTGTCATGGGAGACAGAAGTAAAATGATAATTCCACATCTTCTGTCCAGTTGTACAAGCCTAGATGTGAAATTGTGCCCTGGTAGCAAACCAGAGCAGAGCTGATCTTGTTGCTAATTGCCAAGCTGTCCTCTGGCAAGGAGCAGGAACGTTTTTCCTTCCTCTGCATGTTTTGCCTGACTTCTGCAAACCTATGCCTGTCCTCCCACTGCTGCTTCTCCTGGCTGGGGTTCCAATGTCCTGCAGAAGCTGCCAGCTCTCAGGTGGTGCTGGCTCTGCCTGCTGATGTTTTCTGGGGCTAGAGAAAAGCAGCTCCCAGGGCTGAACTCTAGGCTGGGGCTTGTCATGCGGGGCAGCCGGTGTAGCAGAGCCCATGGTTGACTCTTTTATTCCATTCACTAGAGCTAGCGTTGAATACAGCACAGTTTGCAAAGAGTCTGGCCATGCTGGGGAGCTCGGAGGACAACACGGCCCTGTCCCGGGCACTGTCCCAGCTGGCTGAGGTGGAAGAGAAGATTGAACAGCTGCACCAGGAACAGGCTAACAATGACTTCTTCCTCCTGGCTGAGCTCCTGGGAGACTACATCCGCCTCCTCTCAGTTGTAAGGGTAAGCACTCTGTTGGGGTAATCCTCAGAGCCAAGCTGTAGGGCAAACCACTGGTGCTAGCGCAGATCTTAAGCCTAGGTGTGCCAGGAGGCAGCTGGTCCTCTGAGTACAAGTGCAGGGCATGGTACCTCTGATCTCTCCAGGCAGAGGGCAAACTTGCTGCTGCATCAGGGAAGCAGGGTAGTTGAGACCTGGCTATGCTGTTGTCCTTCAGGGGGGATAAGGAGCAAGCTCATGGCTTGTAGGTGGCCTCAGCCCTTCCAGAGAAGGCTGCAGGTGCTGCAGAGGCTGTATTCTGTTCACCTATGATCTGTGTTGCAAATGGAGCTGCCAGGCACCTGCTGGAGAGCAGCCTGGGTCCTGAAGTCTTTGCAGCCTGCCTGGTGCGCAGGCTGCTGTGCTGGAGGCTGACTGGTACAAGCCCCTAGTGACCTCCAGGTCTGGCAGGCTGACTTGGTTCTGCCCCAAACTTGTCCCATCTCTGAGCAGCTGTTTCTGGAACATACAGAGGCCAGAACGCAGCCTGCTTGGTCTGCCATGCTCCTTACTGGGAGATGTGGGTGCTGAAGGGCAGGACCAAGACCTCTGTGGTGCTAGAGGCAACAGGACTCGTCTGGGATGTTCTGCTAAGGAGCCGTAACGTTGCCTCAGACTTCATCCGTCTTTTGGCTGCTCTGTCTTTTTGATCAGGCTGTCAGGCACTGCTTTCTGTTCTTCTGGCTCTTCCCCACCATCTGGCTGGATGCACTCAGAAATTTGATGGATTTTCCTTGCTCGGGCTGGTGGTGTACAAAAGTATTCCCTGGCAGGCGCTCAAGTGCTCTGCAGTGACTCGTGGTCACTGCTCTGCAGGGGAACCAGTGTGGGGCTGGTGAAGGCAGCTCCTTGCCCCAGCTGTTCTCAGTGTAGTAAGAAAAGGGGCTCTGTACCGAGGGAGGCCTTGCAGCTGCTCCTGAAGCTGGTTGCTGTAGTGCCTGGGCTCCTTCCCTGGCAGAGCAGCGGGGAAAAACCTCCTTGTTCTGGCCTGTGTGGGAGCTTCAGTTGTGCTCAGGTCCAGGACCTGGCTGATGAAGCAGCTCTGCCGTTAGCTGGTGTCCCCTTGCCGATGGCATGGATGTCACTGTCACCAGCACAGCTGCTGTGAGGTGGCACAGGGCACAGCTGTGCTGCTCACGGGCTGCCCTGGTGCTCAGCCCTGCGCACCCAACGTGCTGCTCCCAGCTTGTTTGGGGATGTGCCAGCTCAGCCTCTGCTCCTTCCTTTCAGGGAGCTTTTGACCAGCGCATGAAGACCTGGCAGCGGTGGCAGGACGCCCAGACCATGCTGCAGAAGAAGAGGGAGATGGAAGCCAGGCTGCTCTGGGCCAACAAACCTGACAAGCTGCAGCAAGCCAAAGAGGAGATTTCAGAGGTGAGGCGTGCTGTGCTCTCTGAGCAGTATGGGAGGAGATGTTTTGAGGTGGAGGGATGGGTATCTCTTGCCTGGCTTGCGAAGAGGAGAAGCCAGCCTTTAGCAAGGCCTCAGGAAGCTGCAGAAGCTGCAGGAGGGGCTGCTTTTGGTCCCGCTTTGCGTGGCTTTGCATAAGGGAGGCTGGGCTCGCAGCAAGCTCGGGCACAGGATGCAGCCATGCGGCGAGTCGATGCGAGGACCAGAAGTGCTGGCATCAGCTCTCTTGCGAGCAGTCAAAACCTATTCAGACAGGAAGCGAAAAGCTTCCTTACCCTGGAAACAGCGTGGTTCATCTCTCCGCAGTGGGAGTCTCGCGTGACGCAGTATGAAAGGGACTTCGAACGGATTTCTGCCGTGATCCGCAAGGAAGTGATACGGTTTGAGGTAGGTTAGCCCCAACCTTCGGTGTGTGATTTTCCCCCAGCAGTTTCAGGCACATTTGAATGGGGCATCATTGCAGCAGAGCTGCTGTTGTTGGCTAAAGAGGGGTTTTCTCCTGCTCAAAGCATGCAGGTGAGCATGTTCATCACAGTAAGGGCAGGTGTGCAAAGCTCCAGGCCTGCTCATCTCTCCTGCTGCTGTCACAGCCAGGGCTGAGCTTCACCCTCTGCATTTCCAGCTCTTGTGCTGGTCACTCAGCATGTAGGCAGCTGGGATGCTCCAACATGGCCCCAGGAGGAACAGGAAAATCCTGTTGGTCTCTTCCCCCTGAATTTCGTCCTCCCCGCAAAGGCCAGAGGGTTTTGGTGGTTGCTGCAGCTTTCTGCTCACTTCTGCAACTGTCTCTTGCAGAAAGAGAAATCCAAGGACTTCAGAAAACACGTGACTAAGTACCTTGAGACGTTACTAAACTCTCAGCAGCAGGTGAGTGTCCCCGGTGCCGGCAGACAGCCCTCCTTTACCTCCTGGAGCTCCGTGTGAGCCCCCACAGGCACAAACCCCTGCGGTGGGAGCATCCCACTCCCCTCTGCCCCCCACAGGCTGGAGCGGGGCACAGTGCCCACAGCAGCTGACAGGAGAGCTGCTCGTTAAAAGTTGCACCCTGCTGGATGCCTGACGTTTTGGGGGGCTGCACACCCTGCCCTGACAGCAAGCTGTGTGTGTCGGGGGAGCTTCTGCCTCCCTACAAGCTCCTCAGTCCTGCTGAAAGCTCATTAGTGCTGGACTTGAGCTGTGCCGGCTCCTGACCCTTTCCTTCTCTCTGCAGCTGGTGAAGTACTGGGAAGCGTTCCTGCCTGAAGCCAAGGCCATTTCTTAATTGGACCAAGCGAACGAGCACACCTGAACTTTGCCTTTTTATACACTATACCTCTGTCTTTTACATGTGAACGAACCCTAGTTAAACACGCGGGAGCTGGTAGAGGTTTAACCCCCCCACCAAGCAGCTTACAAGCCAGTAACTCTTCTAACTGTATATTTTTCATTTAGCAACATATATTTTCTTACTGAAGAGAAACTAGTTTCCTGCTTTCTGACCAGCCCTGCAGTAGGCGAAGAGCGAGGGGGGTTAACGACATATGTAAATGTCTATTTTTCAGGCTGGGTTTTAGGGCTCTAACGACTATCTTACTCCTGCAGTGCCATTACGACTATGTAATAAAACTTGTATCAGGGCAAACAGACGTGTGGTGCGCTGGGAGAGGGCTGGGAGGGACCGGGGCTGGTGGGGGGAGGCTGGTGGGAGGCTGTGGTGCCTCCGGCTTTGTTGTGACCAAGAAACCCCTGACCTTGGGCCTGGCCGAGCCACCTGTCTCGGCTTCTGATTAAGCTCTCTCAATAAGGCCAGGCTGCTGTTTTTAGGCTCTGAGCTCAGCCCGGGGCGGGAGCTGGCGCTGCAGGAGCCTGGGGCCACGATGCTCCTCTTTCCCCGTGATACCGGGAACGCCTTCAAGCCCCAGCTCCGAGGCTGCAGCAGCTCTGATCAAAACTGATACTGAGTCTTCTGCCTTGAAGTCAACAACCGAAAAAGAGAAAGCGAGCTTGTGCTGACTTCCCACTTTCCTTTCCTCTTATCCCTGTTAACCTTCGGGCTGCAAAACACGAAGGCTTGCAGGAGGCAGCTCTGCTGCTGGGCCCGGCCCCCAGCAGCCAGGGCGGGACGGGGTGGCCCCTCAGGAGCTGGCCCCGGTGGCGGTGGTGGCAGCGGGCCATGATCGTCGTCTCCATCCCTGCGGCGGAGCCCGAGGCGACAGCGCGCAGCCCCGAGAAGGCGCACACGGTGAGGGGTGTGAGGTGGTGGTGGTGGAGGTCCCTGCTTGTCCCCTGGGGTGTCCCCGTCTGCTCCATGTGGTGGTGGTGGTCCCATGATCTCCAGGGGCTTCGAGGACCTGGACCACATTGTTGAAGGGGTTGGGGGGGGGTGTTGGTTGCTGCAAAGCCCCCTTGGTCCTGGGGTTGGGGTGTCCCACCTGTCCCAAGGGTGGGTCTGGGGGCTCCTGCCCTGGGAGGGTGAGGGTGAGGATGAAGAGGTGCAGGTGTTCCTGGTGGAGGTGCTGTGCAATGGCCGGCGGCACACGGTGGCGAAGCGCTACAGCGAGTTCCAGGCACTGCACAAGCGGGTGAGGACCCGGGGTCAACGGGACAAGGGGGGGGTGTTTGGGGTGCGTGTCCCCTGCCAGGGACCCTCCTGGGGGACACACAGCACCCGGCCCTTGGTCCATGCTGCGCCCTGCTCTGCCCCAGATCAAGAAGACCTGCAAGGTGCCCGACTTCCCCCCGCGGCGGGTCCCCAACTGGGTGCCCAAGGTGCTGGAGCAGCGCCGGCAGGGCCTGGAGCTCTACATCCAGGTGAGACGCCAGCGGGCGGCGGCAGCGGCACCCCATGTCCTGGGGGTGCTGACCTCCCCCTGTCCCTGCCTCAGGGCGTCCTGTGCCGCAACAAGGAGCTGCCCCAGGACGTGCTGGACTTCCTGAAGGTGCGGCGCTGCCAGCAGGACCCCAAGGGCAGCAGCCCCCTGTGAGTCCGAGGGGTTTCCCCTTCCCCAGGGTGGAAGCAGGGCACTGCAGGTGCTGAGGCTCTTCTCTGACTGCAGCACCAGCCACCCGCCCTCTCAGCGACCTGTCCTTGGCTTCCACACCGACCCCTACGTGCGGCTGCCAGTCACGGGTAAGGCGCAGGGACGTGGGTGACACCGCTGTCCCCTGGTGCTGTCCCCTGGTTCCGGGTGTTGTGCTGTGCCTCGCCCTACATTTAACGGGGCTGTAAGGGGGGGCACAGAGCAGTGCCTGCTCCTCTCATTGCAGATGCGCTCCCCGACACCGTGCTGAGCGGGGTGCTGCAAGGCCTCTACGCCCCGTGGAGCTGCTGTCCCCGAGCAGCTGTGTGCCAGGGGCAGCCGGGCTCCTGAGCACCCCCAGCATGGAGGGCAGGGCCGCGGTGGTGTCACGTAAAGGATCTTGGCAGTAACACCTTGCCTACAGAGTGAGCACTGAAGGGAGCAAGTGAGAGAAGCCCCACCACAGCAACTTTCCAACGTGCCTTAGTGTGGTGTGCAGGAGCTCGCTGTCGGGGTTGTGGGAGAAGCTTTGGGGGGTTGAACTGTGCTGAGAAAAACTCTGAGCACCTGGGCTTCTGTGCAATAAAACACTGTGGTTCCAGTGGCCAAAGATGGCTGTGTCTGACTTCTGCACTGTGAGGCCAGAGCCGTGGTGCTGCTCTGAGACCCAAGAGAAGGGGGAAAGGGGCTGGCGGCACGAGGGTGGGCTTGTGGGGAAAGTGCTGGGAGGCACGAGCCCATCAAGCCTGGCGGGTGATGGTCCGCTCTCCTCAGTGCCCAGGAGAACCACAAGGAACAAGGAGGCCCCGTTGTCTGCTTGGCTGGGGACTCCGCATGCAATACACCCCTGACAGAGCAGACAAGGCACCTCTATAAAAAACACATTGGTCACATTTATTGGTGCATGTGCTTCTTACAAAAGTGTTGGAAAGAGGTGTCAGCATTCCGTCCTGCCTGCTGGCCAGCTAGAAGGCCAGGAGCAGGGGCTCAGCAGCTGCCAGTGCTCTGCGAGGCCGCGGGGGAATGCACGGGGGCAGCAGGGCAGCCCCAGGCCCGCAGCCCTCTGCAGCCGGGTCCCCACAGCGCAGGGCCCCGCCGCGTCGCTGAGCCAGCGGGGTGGATCACTCCTTGGCAATGGCGAACGGCTTTTCCACCTCGATGGTGCCGCAATCGGCGATGGTGACATCCTTCAGGGGCTTGTCCCGGCTGTCTGTCTTGGTGTTCTCTACCTTCCTCACCACGTCCTAGGGAGAGCAGAGTTGTGACAGGAATAACACTGGCCGTGTGCATCTCCCAGCGTGCTCTCCCACCCCGGTGTTGCTCTCCCCCTTACCATGCCCTCCAGCACTTTGCCAAACACCACGTGCTTGCCATCCAGCCACGGTGTCTTCACTGTGGTGATGAAGAACTGGGAACCGTTGGTGTCCTTGCCAGCGTTGGCCATGCTCACCCAGCCTGGGCCGTAGTGCTTCAGCTTGAAGTTCTCATCAGGGAAGCGGTCCCCGTAGATGCTCTTCCCTAAGGTGGGGGAAAAGACTGCATTGCACTCGTGGAAATATGTCAGCATTGGAGTGCTGGGGGAGGGGGGCTAAGCACATCTAAGCACCAGCACCACAAGGTTGCTGAGGACCACAAGAAACTGGCAGCTGGAGGTAGCTGAAAGCTGAGCCATGAGCTGGACAGAAGGGGCTGTGCCCCCAGATTAGTGGTGCAGGAGGCTGTGCAAGAGCAGACCTGACTGCACACTGCCACAGGCTGCAGCGTGACAAGGAGGTCAGGCAAGAGCTAACAAGCCCAAAACACTCCTCTGCTGACATTATTGATTTTATTGATGTTTGCTAAATGCTGGTAGGAGGCTTGTCGATACCAGATCAAATGTGACCTAGCAGCCGGGACACCCAGCTCCTGCAGCCGGCCACCCCTCCCCAGCTTTCAGCACCGCTCCAGAGCCAGGTCCCCCAGGCTGCGTGCTGTCCCCACTGCGGCACCATGCTCCAGCTCCCCCAGGCCTCTGCAGGCCGAGTTACCTCCAGTGCCATCTCCGCGGGTGAAGTCTCCTCCCTGGATCATGAAGTCCTTGATCACACGGTGGAACTTGCTGCCCTTGAAGCCGAACCCTTTCTGCGGCGGGGGGGGGATGGAGAGAAGTGGGGTCAGGCCCAGGGAGGGCCCAGGACACCCACGCGGCCCCCGGGGCCGCCCACCCGCCGTCCTCACCTCTCCGGTGGCCAAGGCAACGAAGTTCTCCACCGTCTTGGGCACCGTCTTGCCGAAGAGCCCGATGACGACGCGGCCCACGTCCTCCTCGCCCAGGCGGAGGTCGAAGAAGACCTTGGGGGCGGCAGGGGCGTTACCCAGGGCCCGGCCCGGACACAAAGGGCTGCCCGCTACCCGCGGGCCTACCGCGGTTACCTCAGCCCGGGCGCTCCCCGGTACCTCAGCGCGGCCCCCCCCAGGTTCCCTCAGCCCGCCCCCCCCGTTCCCTCAGCCGGCCGCTCCCCGTTCCCTCAGGCCCGGCCCCCCCCACACCCCGTCCGCTCCCGCCGACCTTCGCCGTGACCTTGGGCCCCTTCTTGCGCTCGTCGGCCCGCGAGGCGGCGGGCAGCAGGAGCAGGAGCGCAGCGCCCAGCGCCGCCGCCGCCACCAGCGCCTTCATCCTCCGCCGCTCGCAGCCCGGCCGCAGCGCCCGCCGCGCCGCCTGCATCCGGCCCCTCCCCGCAGCGCTCACCCCTCCCCCCCCGGCCGCGCCAGGTGGTGCGGTCCGGGCCCCGCCGCGCGCACGCCCGGGCGCGACCAACGACGGAGGGCGGGGGGGGGGACGCGGGACTAGGGGGAGCGGGGCGGGGCCGGCGCGGGCCGCCGGGCGGCTGCCACGTTGCCCCCGCGATGGTGCGGCCAATCAGGAGCGGGCACGGGGCGCGGCGGGCGCTGATTGGGGGGAGGGGAGGGGGCGGGAGCCCGGCGGGCTCCGTGCACCGCCCCCCCCAGCGGCCGTTGGGGGGCGCCGTGAGGGGGAGCCCTGAGGGGGCTCCGTGAGTCCCCCCCGGGTCTGTCAGAGCGGGACCCCCCTCGCCCCCCGCGGCCTTTTCCTTGCTTCTTGCCCACGGGGCCGGCCTGGCGGGCACACGGTGGCTGCTGGGCTGGGCTGGGCTGGGCTGGGCTGGGCGTTGCCTTGGCAGCACGGCTCCGGGCGGGGTGTAATCGCCCCTTCGTGCAGCGGCAGCCGGGGGCACGCTGCGCTAGGGCCTACCCGCCCGCCGCCCCGAGGGGCCAGCACAGGAGCCAGGAGCCTGCGCGCTGCCCGATCCCTGCCTCTGTGACCAGAAACAACCATCCCAGGAACCGCCTGCTGGGGATGCGCGTTTCCGAGGGCTGGGAAAGAAACGCTGAGGTTTCTCTTCCTTCTCGGAGCACAAATGTCCCCAGGCTGATTTGTGGGAACAGGAAATGAAAGCTGATGCTTAAAATATTACATCCAAGGCTGCAAAATGGAAGAAAAGTGTCCCAGCGAAGATCCTGGCGTGACGCAGAGCGGGTGATGGCTGACAGCACGCCGCAGGGGCTCTCCCTGTCCAGATACACTGAAAGCTACTTTTAGAAGCTGCTCTTTTTGGCTAAGAGGTGGCATCTTCCCTAATGCTCTTCTCCACCTGTACTGACAACAAACAAGCAGCAGCTATTTGCGTGCTGGAAATCCTCACGATCACGGCAGTCGATTCCTTTCCAGCCCTTCACAGAAGTGAGTCGGGGCCTTCTGCACAAGTGGAAAGACGGGCAGAGGAAGAAGGCGCTCGGGGCAACAGCGGTCGGGGCTGGGCCATCGCCACCCTCCGCAGGCTCAGCGCGCTCCGAGCGACTCGCTGGGGGCTCGTCCCACTGGGCCCCCACGTCTTCTCGTGTGCCCCGGGCAGGAGGCAAGCCTTCCACCTGGGGAAGACACGCTTGAAGCCGTCACTATGGCTGCAGATGCACAGGGACCGTATGACAGCGTGTTTTCGATTAGTTCGCATCCCTGCGTTCCCCGTAAGCCATTCTGCTACCCAGGATGCTTGAGGTGGGAACGTGCGGGCACTGGGAGAAGAGAACTTGGTGCCACCTCTCCTTGGCCAAGCGCTGTGGGGCTGAGCTGCCCATGGCTGTCAAGCACAAAGAGGTCAGAAGCTCCCATGAGATCCCACGCGTGCATCACCCCTCAGAGGGGGGCTCAGAGCGTCCCGCAGAAAGGGAAGGTTACCAAGAGAGCCCAACAGAGGCAGAGGAAAAGAAGACATTCAGCGAGCAATGCTTTCAGGAAGGGTAATAAATACATCTATTCATGGAGAACAATGCAGCAGTGCAATGTTTTATTGAAAAAAAAATATCTCACTTGACACCTCAGAAGACTGCATCGCAACGTTGGAGGGCCATACTGCAGGAGGGCTACGCCTGGGAGGCCGGTGCAGCGCCAGGCGCTCCCCGCCACACTGCTCCGAGCTGACCTGAGCCCCCGTGCACCCCGGGGGTCTCCCAGGTGCTAGCGACATCCAGCGAGGACAGGGGAGCTTGCCCAGGTAGGATTAATGCCCTACTTCCTAGCACTGAACAGTTGGCTCAGTCTGGCTTGTGTCTCCTCATCACCTCCAGACTCCCTGGGGACAGCAGATTCCTCAGGCGGGACTCACTGTTAACCTGCATTCTTTCCTTTTTTTTTTTTTTAAAAAAAAAAAAAAAACACACAGAGAACAACATCTTTGCCCTTTCGAAGAGTCCAACGTACGATTATAGTGCAAGAGGGCTTGGTACAAGTGAGCATTACCAGCATGCCGTGGGGGGACAGTCCTCCCCTACAAACACATCTTCATAGGATTAAAAGAACATCGTATCTCCAGAGATAAGCAGTAGCGGGTCATCGTGAAATAGCTTTCAAACCAACCCACTTAAAAACAAGGTCAGGAAAGTTTCTAAACAATCAAATACATTCACTTTAAAAAAAACATTTAAGAACAAAAACTGTTGAGATGGCCCCTTTCCCCCCGCCCTCCCTCACCCTGCAAACACTTACATATGCTGCAACTACAAGCTGCTCCTTGAGCGGACGCAGCGAGGAATGACCAAACACGGCAGGAGATGCAGAAGGAATCGAGTTCTGGTGACAGGCACTTAGTGGGGCTTGGGAGGGCAGCAACAGAAGTGTCTCAGGGCCCGGCTCCATCTGCAGCACACGGGGCCGCTCCCCAGGGAGCGCCTGTGCCCCCTTCCCTCCCAAGACGCCAAACCATGGTTTCCTACAGCTGAGAGGTTTCCTACAGCCTGTGCCAGAGACGTGGGACTTCTGGGAGCCACCCGCAGCGGAGGAGCTCGAAAAGAGAAGGGTGGAACACAGCCGGTCCCTGTCCTCCCTCTAGGGGGAGGGGAAGAGAGAACAAAGCGTCCCGGCACTTGCATGCAGGAGATGGACGGTCCCTTCCTGCCCCGGCCCACGTTACACCTGGAGGAAAGCACTTTGCAGAGCGAGAACAGGGGTGCACGCATCTCCTGGTGGGTGCGCAAGCGGAGAGCAAGCCAGCCTGCAGCCTAGGGTGCTGCCGGGGAGAGGAAGGTGCAGCCACACCTGAGAGCCGTGCTCCGTCAGGGTAAGGCATCGAGAGAACTCGGCAGAGGATGGCTAAGAGACACCCAAAAGGGATCCTGGCCAAGAAGCGAGGCTTTGCCATGCTGATGCCGCACCGCTGCGTGCCTGCTTCGAGGAAGCACAGAGAGCGAGCCCAGGGGCTCCCTGCTCAGGATGATCTCCTGCCCCCTCAGCCTGCTTCTGCCCAGCAAGGGGAACCAAACCTTCCGTGAGTGCCGCTACACGAGCTCCAAGCTGCACAGATTATCATCTAAGAACAGGTAATGAGAACCAGCCTCGCCCTTTCCTCCCTTCATACTCTCCAGGGAATTCAGGGACTGGGGTGAGCCAGGCCCGAGTTTACAAGTGAAGGCCCTCAAGCGAACAGTCCCAGCCTGGTCAGGTGTCACGTGTGAAAAGAAAGCACAAGGAACCTATTCACAACCTTCCCCAAAGCTGCTCGAGTTCACCCAGAGCCCTGCCACGTCCACGATAACCCTCGAGCAACCTCAGCCTCCTCAAGTTGGAAACGCTGAGGCAGGACGCAAGGTTTTACGCCCGCGCAAAGTGCCCCAAGCCCTTTGCTAGCTATGGGTTTGGCTCAAAAGCGGTGCATGAGAACCGTGGCTTCCTCTGCAGGGCGGGAGCTCGCAGAGGGGACGTGAAGGCTATTCCAGTCAAACCCATCTGACCGTCTGGAGGTGAAACCAGTATTAAGGCAGTGAAGCAATCCCACCTCTGCTGGGGAAGCTTTGCTCCTGCTAACGTTTTCCCGCAGAAGGTGCGCGTTCACAACCACCCTACCAGAGGGGTTTGAGAAGGCTGCCCGGTTACGCACCGAGAGATGCCTGCGGTTTGGGAAACACCGGGTTCCCAGGTACCTTAATCCTGATCTGCCCCTTTGGCCAGAGCGACCTCCTCCAGCTCAGCAAAGTTGACACCACTCCCTCCTGCCAGCGCCCGGCGGCGGCCTTTCCTCTCCAGGCTGCTTGGGTCAGGCACAGCGTAGGAAACCATGGTAGGGACATTCACTGGCAGCTAGAAAGGGTGACTGAAAATTCAAGTAATGCTTTCCTCAGCACAACGCCCAAGGCGGGCTTTGAGAGCCCCAAACTGGCACGAGGGTTGTGCGGATGTCGTCAACATCCCCACTTGTGGGCATTCTCTGCACCCCACCGCATTCCCAGCTGAATGTCTGTCTGCGCTGGCACCACTTGTCCACGCAGAAATCCACAGATACAATGTGCATCTGTAATGCTAAAAATAATAAAAAGTGCAACAACGTCAGTTTCTTTAAAACAATCCACATTGCTCTGTTACCGTCAGAGGAGGGAGGTGTCGAGGGGAGCCAGAAAAACCTAACTGGAACAGTAGATTGCAAATTTCTCACAGCTTGCACATTACAGTGTAACTGTTCCCAAGGAGCCTAAAAGGGAACCTGTGTCTTACTGCTGCAGCAGTCAGGCCCTTCTCCCACGCAACTCTCTCGCCCAGACTGCATCCTCCTGCCCTCTCGAGAGCCAATCGAGCCGACAGTATTCTTTTCTTAATTAAGGAGGGAGGAGGACGGAGGAGCCGAGAGCGCAGGGGAGGGAGGGGAGTAAAGTGAGCAGGAACTAAGCACAGTCCTCAGGTTTGCATGAACGATGCCTTCGCCGTAAACAACGGGAAGGAGGGTCAGCCAGCCAGCCCCCCTCCCAGGGCGACCAAGACCTGAGCCAGCCACAGTCCTGGTCCCAAAAGGAGCTTCAGGCTTGGAGTGAACGAGGGAGACCATTCAGCAGATCCACCCCAGAGTGGTTTGTTTTGGAACGTTTTCTTCTCTTTTTGGTTTAAAATGTCACTTTTTTTTTTTCTCTTCCTCCTATGCCTCCTCCTCCCCCCTAAAGAGAAGCCCCTTCCAGTTAGACAGGGCAGGAGCCGCAGGTGCAGGTGGCGTTCCTGCAAGGCCCAGGAGGCACCGGTCACTTGTGACGCTGAGCTGTCTTCTTCCGTTTCCTCTTGAAGAAGCAGCAGCACCTGGAGCACAAAGAACAAGGACAGTTAGCCCCACGCACGTCTCCCCGGGCAGCCCCCGCCACCCGGTGCCCGCGGCGGCCTTCCCTCCGCTCGCTGACATGCAACAGCAGCTCCGCACGCCCCCGCCGGACCTGCCCGCGAGGTGGGCAGCAGCTCGCGGCTGGACGGCCGACGCGTGCCTGGGCAAACGCCAGCGGCCGAACGCTGCGGGTCCTGGTCCTGCTGCCTACGGGCAACAGCGGGGCACAGCCCCGTGAGCGCCCCGGAGCCGGGCTGACATCCTCTAGAGGCTCAGCTGGGGCAGGAACAAGAGGAGCCAAATGGGAAAGCAATGAGACAAGGATCCAGATACTCCGTTCCCTCTTGGCCAGAGGGACAGTGAGCCTTGGCTGCGCTTCCCCGCTATGAGACACACGGGTTCAACACTGCTCACTAAAAAGACAAGTTCCAAAGAGATCTTGGATCAGGGACCAGGTTTCTTTACTGAACCTTTCACAATAACCAGAGCTTCCACCTTTGATAAAGCGTTATTCAGTGCAGGTATGCAGAACACCTGCTTCTTCCCTCGCCCAACGCGAGGGAGATGCGCAGTGCCCGGGGATTAGGAGAAGCAGAGGATGGAAAGTGGAGACTGAGGTGGTGAGAAAAACATTCAGCGCAGCTGAACCTTGAGCAGTGGTGGTTTCACTTATGGGAGAATACTGAAAGCAGTCACCCAGGTTTTCTAGTCCTGCTGGCCTCCTACTGAATGACTTGGCATTTCAGACATGTCTGTCTTCCTAACCTCGGTCTGCTGTCAGGAACCCTCTGCACAGAAGAAACGTGTTCATTCTGTGCAAGTTTTGCTCCTGAGCTCTGTATCTTTCTCTTCCTGCCATTACAGCCATCTCCAGAGAAGCCCGGGTGAAGCTGAAAGCCCTTTTTTCCAGGCTGGTGGAAGGGACATGGCACTAAGCAGCAAGAGCAGATGTGAGTATGCAACAACCATTTTTTCCAGCCAGCGTCTTTTACAAACAGCAAGACCAAAAGTGTTCAAAAACACTGCAACAACGCCTCCAAATTACTTTCAGCTGGGTCCATCACAGCTCTGAAAAGCCAGCACTCAGCTTCTGTCCTCTCAGCACTAGAGGAATAGATTCTCACCTTCACCCCAGAGTGTGCTTGCCCCCGGAAGCACGAGCCTTACCTCGGGGTGCAAAAGCAGTGGTGACCACCACCACACAAACCAAGTCTGCCAGCACAGATCGTCTGCTGGGGAGGCTGAAATCCCCTGCAACATTCAGAGCTCAAAGCCGCAGCTGTAGGAGGGCGACCTCCCATCACACGCTCCTGCATGGACTGAGAGCCGGGGGCAGTTTAATGCCCATGATTAGGCTTTAGGTTTCTTTTAGGCACTCCTAACAGGTCCAGTTTGGAGGTGAGCCGAGAATAAACGTAACGCACTTGTCCTTCCAGGAACACTGTCCCGGAGCGACCTGCCGGCTGTGATGACTCCATCACTACTACCTGGTCTGGTGCTCGCAGCGTGCTGTCTGAAGCTTTATGATCGCCCAGTGCAGGCTCCTGCACGCAGCTGGCACTGTCCCCCTCCTGCTCCAGGACTGGGCACGTATGTTATTGTCCCACCTGCCACCCTCTCTGGTTAACCTGTCACAGTATTTCTCTCCCACAGCAACCACCTTCCTTCATGATGTGGGCAATGGTAAGTAGGGGGGAGGGCTGTTACGGGGGGAGGTGATGGAAATGCACGAGTTATGATTTGACATGCAGCTGGTAAGGGAAGAGGGCTGAGCAGCGCTTGTTTCCTTGGGCACTGTACGAAGGGAGCTGGCTGACTTTTGGCTGGTTTTCTTTGAGACTGTCTTTTTAGGCTGTTACTCAGCGGTCCAGGGAAGGGTTCAGGAAAGGAAGTCCTGGCAGTTCAGACAGGCAGAGGCAGAACACCAAAACAAAAGAATAAGGCAGGCCGACAATTACAGAACGTGATCTCTGCATGCAGACAATGCCCAAGAGAACAGCCCCAGACTATGACATACAGAGAAGCCAGAGATGCCAGAGGTATCGGAGGCAATGCCTATGGAGAGCAGGGCAGAGGGGGGTCAGTCTCTCATCAGACAAGGACATTCCTCACCACACAGCGGCGTTACCACCTCACTCTGCAGCAATTCCCACCCACCAGCACCCTACGGTGCCGCCTGGGCCTAAAAGGCCTCCAGCCTCAGCTCAGCACCTTGTGTCCCTGCTCGCAGAAGGGGCACCTCCACAGGCCTCTATGAGGCCAGGATTAGAGTTTTGAGAGCCTGATAACCTGTACCTATACCTGAGCTGGGCTTGGACTGACGTTAACCCCAACCCCTCTGCGGACAGTTGACCTGCGCTCTCATCTCTGGGGCTTTTTCCCACCCCGAGTCGTCAGCCTGCTTGGGAAGCAGCCATCTCCCACCCACTCTCTCCAAGCAGTAGCTCTAGCTGGGTGTCTGTCACTAATGCCATGAATGAATGTAATTTCTTTACACCCTCTCTACCGATGCAGGCCCTGGACTGTGTTTTTGTAGGAACCTCTCCTAGAAGTGACTGCTCCCCTCCCCTCCATACCCAGAGCAAGGCTTTCCCTTCGCAACCGTCTGTGTGAGGAATTCCTGCAAGGTGCCTGGCAAGCCTGGTCCCGACTCTGCCCAGCTCCATTAGACATCATCTGCACACGGACGTAACAGTTTGGGGGAGATGGTAAGCCAAATCGAAGAGGATTAAGATCTGTCTTTTGCACAGATCAATTCAAAGATCAGTCTGATTGCTCGGCCTAGTGCGGCCTCGCAGACACAGCCCACACCCTCCCCAGTACTGCATGTGGTTCTCAGCAGAGTCCTAAATCAAAACAGCCCTGGGTTGGCTTTGAGTTTGTGCCTTTTTATGGCTTGGTTGGTTGGATTTTGCCAACCCCAGTCTAGTCTGGTCCGCTCCCCCTTGCATGTGGACTGGAGAGAGGGACTCACCACAAGTTGAGCATTTTCAGGCAGCTACAGAGAGTGTAGAGAAAAAACACAGAAAGGAAGAAAGAGCAATTAGTTCACAGAGGTGGGATGAAAGCATGTCACTGCAGCCATGCAAACATGCAGTGCAGACTGGCAGACACACACCATGCCTGCCCACCACCCGCCCCCAGCCCTCATACCACCTCTGCCCTTGTCACGGTGCCGCTGAGAATTGCCAGCTTTTGCAGGGTTTGGAGGCCTTGGGTAAATACTGCACGTTCTCCATGGAGGCACAGGCCCCGTGAGGTTCTTTCCAGGGGCTGAGATCAAAGAGGGGTTCTGGGCCACCAGAAGAGGAGACTGCTCTGTCCCCTGCAGCTCCAACTGCAGGAAGGCCAGAGCACGGATGGACGTGTGTGACCCGCTGTTCAGTGAAACCCGAGGCTGGCATTGGCAGCTTGTCTCCAGAGTACCCCCAAGCAGCACTGCACAGCTCCTCTGCCTGCCGGGAGTGCCAGGGTCTTTCCCTTTCCAGCATTGCACCTCATCTCAAAACACAGAGCCCGAACTCCATCTAGGTCTAACTCTTTTTGGCCCGCTTTATAGCAACGCAGTTTTTTTGAGTCTAAAACTCCAAGGGGATTTATGATCACAGATGCAAGGAAAGATGAAGGCAGCCCTCCTCGTGGCAAGAGGAATGAAGCACTAGGGAATTAGCACACTCAGGAATTATGACAGGAGTCCCCCAAACCTGTTGGTGCAGAGCAGCCTGTGCTCTGCTGCACAGTAACCTGTTAAACCCTCCAAAACCAATTCTGAACCATCCAGACAGGGCCTGAAAAGGGACAGAACAAATCACAAGACACAGCTTGGGCAACGCAGCCCTTGCACACTTCTTTTCATCCGTCTTGACACTTCTCTGGTGGCGATTTGCCCCATCCTTCCCAGGAGCAGCCCCAAGCCACGTGCCCAGGAGGCCCCAGTTCAGTCACCCTGACCAGGACATGGCCTGTGACGCTGAGCCTGCGTTCTCTGCAGGCCACGCTACCCAAATTTAAGAGGTATATTTTCCACTCTGCAAGTCGCACCTCAAGACCTCCCCCTCCCCGCCACGCTTTAGAAGGAGCCTGTACCAAACCCACGGCTCGCTCCTTTGGCTGGGAGGAGAAAGCATATTCACTGCTCGGACAGCTCGCTGCCAGGATCACACCAGGCCGGCAACCAGCAAGGAACAGCACACAGGAGTGCTGCCCGAGGGACAGAGGAACGGACAGCAAAAGACCTTCAGCACAGCAGTGATAAGGTGGGAAAGCAGGCCTCGGCCTGACAGATACCTAGGGATGGTTTCCATCAACACACCCTTTCTCACAGCTGCCAGTTTTCCTTTCTACACTCCCACAAGTCATTCCTAACAAAAGCGTCCACAAAGGCTGAGACAAGCAGCACCGACACCATCAAGTCAGATCATTACCAGGAACTTGGGCGACGTGACAGCACCGACCAGCTCGAGGGCCTGCTTACCCCTCGTACTGGGAAGCTGGGATTACACCGTGACCCTGCTGTGGTCCTGCTCTAGCTGAGAGGCACCAAGAAGGTCTCCTGTTGAGGATCACACAAAAGGTGATATTGATGGTGCCAGATGGAGGCCAAAATGGTCAATGCAGCACCTCTGTACATCAGTTCTCATTCTTTGCTACAAGCTATGGAGGAGAGGTCTGCTCAAAGCGAGCACACGGTTCCCCATGAGCTGAAGGGCTGCTACTGTTCTCTCAGCTTCTAGAGAACTGGCCCAAGAGAATTCAGAGAAAAAAATCAAGTCCCTACAAGAATTACTTTAGGACCATTATGGATACCTGGCATCCACTTCTTGCAGCCAGAAATAGAGTGTTAACTTTCAGACCAACAATTCCTTCACTGAACTGTGTTCAAGCTACTCCTACGCTCTCAGCATGAGCGTACAGTGAGTTCTCCTTTTGGAACAGGGGATGCTCACCGGGATTCCTGAAATAATTCACATTACCTTGGTATTTCTGCTACTGTCTATTTTGCAACACATGCTCTGAGTAATAGTTACGTTCTCCAGCCACGACAAGTGTAAAAAGAAGCAGCAGCAGCAGCACCGAAGGCACCATGCACAGAAGCAGCAATATGCAGGAAAAGGTCATGGGACACGAGCATCGAGTACTTCACCACGGGTAAATATCCCCACTCGTTTCACAGGAGGAGGATAAATGACCACACCAGTGGAAAGCCTGTTTGTAAAGCGAACGTACTTAGCTTCCTCCACCACTTCCACCTCTGCCTGCGCCGTTATGGGTGCATTGGAGTGTGCCCCCGTCGGGTCGTCCACGTTCAGCTCCCCGTTGGTCGAGCTAACCACCTGGAAGACAAACAAACGCCCTGTTAACAAAGCCCCTGGACACAGCACGGTGGCACGTGGCGTGTCTCCACTTGCCTCAACAAGGGACACTGTAGGAATGGCAAGTCTGCGAAATGATTTCTGGTCCTGTCTCCCGGCACCCTCTTAGCAGGCTGTGGGATTCCTGGGATGCCTTGAAATCACGTGCTGTGTTTCCAGCAGCCATTTGGAGAGAATAATCTGGCTTGTGAGAGCAGAACACCAGGCAGGGGACTCTGTGTTCACTAGTTCACACTTGTGCTGTGCCCAGCGCAGGCCTGAATGTCTTGTGGGAGGTTAAGCTACAATATGGGATCTTATGAAGAACAATTGGTGTGAAGACTAATCGACATCCTTATATGCACACAGACTGCACTGTGTTGACTGCCTTCTCCTGACACCTTTAGAGGTGAGTGACTCAGTCCTGTCACCTGCCACTAGTGTGGGATAAACTCACCCCAGAGCCCCCAAATCTCACTCCTTACACAGCCATTACCTGGAATGACCTCCTTGCCCAAAAGCTGTTTGTATGATCTCTTTCTGCTTCAGTTTGCATTATGGCTTACTTCAACGTTCCCATTACAGGGATAACTGTCCAGATCCCCAGCTGTCAGCAGCTGTCCCTCCGCCAGGAGAACACATAATTTTCTGGATAATTCATGATTGCTCTATTGCAGGTGGCAGTGCCACTAAGCACCAGAGATGAAGGGAAAGAAGCCAGATCTATAAAGATGTCTCCTCACGATTAAGTGCATCTGCACGTTTGTTTTGAATACTCAAGTCCTACCAGCAGTTGCTGTTTCTGCAGACCACCTCCCATGGCCAGTCTCTGCACCAAGGGAAGTCAGGACCAAGCTCACTGGGTTTTCAGAGCTCTCCTCTCAAGTGAGCCCCTCAGCTTCTCTTCATGCCCCCTTCCCAGACCCATCACAGTGTAGGCCCACCCAGGCTCTCCAGGCCCTCACACTTCCCACACAACTTTGATAAACACGAGCAGATACTTGTGCTATTCCCAGTGACCTTCCCACACTTTCTTCAGCTACTTCTCGTTAAATTTCAATTTACAAAAGTCTCTGATTTTCTTCCTCCTTTTTTTAACGTGCTGCCACTTCATTCTGATGTGGCAAATTCAACTGCTCCCTTAACGAAAACAGCCTCTTCAAACCACTGACTTCCCGGGGGTTCAGCATTAGCTGGGGCATCTGTTGAGAAACAATTTAAGCATCCATCACGCTGCAGGCAGAGCAGCCATGCACAGCAGAAGACTTCCCATTCTTGGCTGCAGATAAACAGAATTTTAATGCTCACAGTAGCACACGTGCTTGTAAGCTGCCCAGGTAGGCGACCCTCATGGTCAAATTCAGGCTAGGACTGCCGTATTGCTGTAGTTACTCTGGCAGGGCATTGTTTGTGGGGAGATGAAGCTCACACTGGTGTTGCACAAGTAAACTGTTTCCCTTATGTAAAACAGTACCAATAAAGACACCCACTCTGTAGTTCCTGAGGGCTGAATTCTCCCGTTTACCGTCTGCTCTCATCCGAGATCAGAGCTATACATACATTGGTTCCTCCTTATCTATGAATTTCTCAGTATTTGGCTTTTCCCAAGTGTTTGGTCTCATACTGGCATAACAATAGTCTCAAGACATATTTAGGAAGAGTACACAATAAACTAGACAGTTGTAAGATGCAGACACTGCTCCAGAAGTCCTCCAGTCTCCTCAGCTCAGCCCTGTCCCACACCAGGCTCTACTTCCCCTTTCACCAGCGCCAATTTTCAAAGTCACACTAGAGTTGTGTCTGGCACTGGAGCCAGCTCTTACAGGCAAACCTCTGCCAAGGAGTTCACCTCGCCAGCAATATTAGACAGTTCTTGTTTGCTTGAATGAGCCTTGCATCTTTTCTCTGGCATTTTCAGCCATCTCACTCTGGCAATATTGCAAGAATATTAGCCAGCCTGAGTGACAACCAGGGGCGGGCTTATTTTCAGGATCACAAGCAGTCTTTTCAGGAATTTCAGAACCTAGCTGTAGTGCACCTTTAATGCTGTCACTGTCACCCACCCTCTGCTCCTCCACCTTCTACAGTGCCATCACCCAGCACTCACTGGTCCTAAACAGCTCTCAGAGGAAAGGCTTTGTGGAAGCAGTAACAGCAGCTGTGTTGGACACCACAGCCTGGACCCCACAAAACGTGAGCACTACCTTCAGGACAGGACCAAACTGTCCTGTGACACTGCCTTCCTGGCCCCAGTGCTGTACCTGCAATTCAAGGAGACTGCAGGGGATTTAACACAGATTCTCACAACAAGGCTGTGCAGATCATGGGGAGAAGGTACCTGTACTGATCCTCCATGCCGATCTGCAGCCAAATGAGATGTCAAGTACGAGGTATTCGTCTGCCGGCTTGGCTGGATCTCCCACTCTCCTCGGCGATCTGATGACGCCTGCTCGCAAGTCCAGAAGCAGGAGAGAAACAGAAGAGAGGGCAACAGGTGAATGAGGCGAAGAAACGAAAGGGTGCTTGTTAGTGAGTTAGTAGTGCTTTGTTTTGTTTGTCTTCGCAAAAAGCAAGGCATTTAAACATTCAGCTAGGCTAAAATTTCACTTTACCAAGTACACATCATTCCTTACTTTAGCTGTCTCTATCCACTGCAGCAGTGGATTTCTTCTCTAGGTAATAAATGACGAGAAAGCTCAGATCTACTCAGCAAGTTATTTCTTTACACGGCTTCATTTCCATGTGTTTCAGCATAGAAATAAACATACTGACAATATGTTTGTCCATGTCAGGTCACGCACCAGAGAACTGGACATGGCAGCAAGTTTGGATACACAAGCTTGACCTCCCTAAAATACATATTTTTTAAAGTCAAATTTGCAACCTTAAATTAAGGCACATTTTATTTCACCAAAAGCCAGTTCCACACATTAATTCACCTGTACAATGCAGAAGGAAACATCCACCACACCTCCTTTACTGGAGTTAGGGTTGGCATTTTCTTGTTTTTCTGCAGAAAACTACAGCAGCAAGAAACTTTCACTACCAGTTTCTTTTTTGTTCCCAGTAGATGCAAGGAAATTATTAGAACTGGATTTGTTTTATTAGAAGAACCACTATGCACATGCACGTGAAGCTGCTTAGAGGTTGTCCGGCATCGATGATACACGTCCATCGGTCACCTAGCACCAACGTACCTCAGTGCAGCTAAAGCCAGGTGCCCAGCTGAAGGAACACGTCGGCTTCCCAAGACCAGGAAGCACAGAGCAAACAGGCAGATCTGTGTCAGGTCTCACACCAATGGCAGAGGATGTAGTCAAGCATGAAGTTACTGATGGGACGCATTTAAAAGCTGTCTCCTTGGACACCATATAAAAACGCAAGCAAAGGTTTCAAAGCTGAAGCACAAATTCAGAAGAAGAGAGGGCAGAGAAGCAGTGTCCCCACAGTGCACACGCACCTGGCAGAATGGATGCTGAACTGACATCGTGGACCTGGCCAGCACAAGGGAGCTGTAATCCAGCTAGAGGGCAGGAAACAAGAGGCTCGAGCGAATAAACGCCAAGTTATCAGCAGTGAAGCTGAATTGGCTACTCAAAGAGAGGTGCCCAGACTCTGCCTTTCCCCAGCACTGCTTTGTGTTACTCCAAAGCAAAAAAGAAAAAGAAAAAAAAAAGACTGCAAGCAGTTCCACACACGGTGACTCCAGAAACCTTTCAATGAAGTTGTACAACACTAACTAGCAGGCTGTCACTGTGCTGGAGCAAGAGCATGTGCAAAACGAAGCAGAACAGAAAAGTCTGCTTGCATTTCATACAGCATGAGCCACCATTTCCTTTGCGAGTGACCTCTGAGTCCCTCTCTGAGCTACTCATAGTGCATCTCCTCCACCCAAGCAGTCACCAAATCCAGTTCATAGGCAGTATTTCCCTAGAGGTGGCTTTGTCCAGGCTTGTCCTTGTAAATCTTTTTAAATGTTCGCCCCACCAGCCTGAGATGCTGCTTACGCTTTTTGTACTTGGTAGCACTGAAAGGAGTTACTGGAGAAGCACTTTCCTTGGAATTATTTAGCTGCTGCAGGTCACAAGAATATGAATGACTGGAGAACTTAAATGCAGGTTTTAAGAGCTAGTAGAAGACAAATCTTGAGTGCTGCTTCCTACAAAGCACTATACCACCAGGTTGCTTGGTCAGCCCAGGTGCTGAAGTTGTATCACCTATGTGAGCACGGGGAGGAGCATGCTTCTGCCCAGGAGCCTGGAAGCGGTTTCTAGGAAAGGCTTTAGAAACCACTAGAGCCAGATTTTTGTCTTTTGGCTCTACACCCAAGTACGTGGGTTCAAAATTGGTTTTGAAGTAGGGTTGAGCTGAGCAGCCCACGGTGAGGCCCGAACAATGGCACTGAGGAAGCAATGCTTGTGAATTTGAGAGCATCAAGTTCCTGTCAACACTCATCACCTTCCTACCAGCTACCAAATCGCAAGACATGACTGGCATCTAGAAACAGATGGGGCAGGGCTCACCCATGTTTGATAGAGAGTAAATATCTTCTCTTCCTACAGGAAAAGGCTACAACAAGGAGACCACTCTCTTGTCAGTGTCTTTACTGGGAAACCAAATATTATAAAAGAGAATCTGCACTTAGTATACTTGGAAATAAAAATAAAGCTGTTAATCTAGGCAGTTACTTGACCCAAACCCATGTCTGCAATCCAGTGCTCTAGAAATGTAGTTTTTCTCCTCTTTTTTTTTAGAGAAATAGTTTGCTGAACAGTTAAAAGGAATATCCCTTGGAAAAGAACTGTTTAAGTTTTGGTGAGGGGAAACTTATTTGCAGTGTATATCAGGAATAATTCAATATAATTCAGCATATCCTCAATAATGCCTAGGTGAAAAAGATGACAAAAGGTGCTCACAGTACGGCATTAAGATAATTTGAGAAGCTCAGAAGAACAAGGACCGAAGGATGTCTGAATAGTATTTTAGGAATATGACAGCTGTCTTTGTACTACATACTGTAATTTGTGAACTAATATGCTTGAAAATGAAGCCAGGCGTCATTGTCTGTTAAAGGAAACAAGATGCCTCGTGTACACAACGTGAAGGTCTGTTGTCAAAGCGGACAACTAGAAACTGCCACCCAAAAAGGGGGTTAATGCATTAATCAGGCAATATATTAAAGCAGATTATTTTACTAGTACTCTCATACCAGTCCACACTAATAAGCATGCATAAATACAGTACTGCACACATGCTTCAAACAATCCAGCTTCCTACAAGCAACACTTCTAATGAGGGATGATCATCCTGATTGGAGCTGATGGCTTTAGATGTATTCTAGTCTATATTAAGTGTTCAGAGCCCAGCTGCATGGAGCAAGGAAAGCCGAGCCCAGACAGGTTATTTCATCTCACACTCAATTCTGTGCCCACAAACCCCAGCTTGCATGAGCTGCGTGGTCACAGAGACCACAGACGAGGAGCTAGAACAGCACACAGCAGTTAGAGGAGCAGAGCGAGCCCAGAACCACTCACTGGGAGGTAAGAGCACCAATAGCTCTAGCTAGGAGCCAGCAGTTGGAGATCTACTGAACTTCTGATCAGCTCTGTTAATACAGAAAATCCAGACTCTCAACAACACCAACAAAATATTATGACTAGAAAGAAAAAAATGGGGAAATTCAGAAACTTGGAGTAAGTTCATCTGGACCACGATGCCCAGCCTCCCCACAGGACCCTACGCTAGCAATCCTTTTTGCTGTGCAACACCTGTGCCACGAACAGGACACCCTGAGCTGGATATAGTACGTGTCCATGGGACATCTTATTACAGCTGCACTGTCCTGGGAAAGAGGGCAGCTGGGAGCAGGCTACCATAGCCACAACTGTTGGTCTGCTCCACAGTCCATGTGCTGTGAGTAAAAGCACCCAAAAGAATGTTCTTGGCCAGGTTGGTCAGGTAGTCTGACCAGGCCGGACAGCTGAGATAAAGAGCTTACCCACAAACTATGACCCATTCCAAGCTGTACTCTGTTTGGCTCACGGTCCTGAGGAATTCCGCTGGCCGATAGAGTATTTCAGCAATTTGTTGCTTTGACAAAGTCTTGCTCAGATCACAGTCTTCCTAAATTAAGCAAGAAATGCCCTTGCCACAAACAAAGCAAGAATCAGCCCCAGCTACTTCTACTGGTACAGGGTTTCTGCTTCTCCAGACCAAGAGGAATTCAGAAAGATGCCAAACAACGCAGTACTGCCAAAGCAGCGGTGAACAACGCACCTGATTGCGAAGGGCCTGCTGCGATGGTCGATCCCTATGGACGTGGCTGTCTCTTGTTACTGCAGACGTCCCAGAATCTACGTGAACAGATCCCACTGGAGTAGGCTGGAAAAGAAAGCATTTGTTAGGATGAAGCCAATGGCTACAACACGTCTCTCATCACATGTGTACACACCTAACTTGTCGGGATGCAAGGACAATGCAGGGAAACATCAAAACGCTGCCCAAAAGTACTGACAGCAACCAAGGATAATTACAGTAAGGGCTATGAAATCCCTGTGATTTGGTGGCTTGCTGGATACCAGCACCAAACATCTTACAGAAAACTGAATCAAAAAGATATAGCTGCGTATCTGTACCAATGGCAGATCACTCCAAACGTGTCTCAAATAAGATTATTGCGACTGCAAATATACAGGCTTATTTTCCTCATCTCATTGTCTTGCTACTTTTAAAAACCACACTTGCATAGAAACAGGACGTGTTAAAATTAAAGCTTCATCTGCTCTGTTCTCACCAAAGTCGTAATCCCTGCTCACAACATCACATCTCCATAGCAACCACTGCAGTTGTCAGCAACAGCCAGCTTGTCTTACAGGGGGCTTTTTATCAATTGCCTTTGTAATTAAACGAAAATGAGGAGAAAAATCACGGAATGATTTCATGGAATGATTTCTTATTAAAATGATCCAGTTTGGGCACGGTACACATTGGTAACGCTAAATATAGTTGGGACTGGAAATCACCAGCAACGGCACCAAGTTTAGTGCTGAAGGCATTTGATCTGGCACCAGTGACAATTAATTTACGGGCGCCTTTGCCATTGGCGGCGCACAGTGACTGTCTACTAGCAAGAAGGCTATCAGCAGCACGACACAAAATACAAGCGACAGGCTGCTCCACGGACACAAATCAGACAGGCAGCCAGCGGAAGAGCTTCAGACACTTTTATCAGATTTCTCCATGACACATCTTTTGGCCAAGGTCTTCCTGAATACAAATGGCTTGTGACAATAGAAGAGATGGATCAGGATCACAGTTGTGTTCCACCTGGTGTCATGAAGCTGCTAAATGGAGCTTGGATACTCCCACATTTCCTTGCCATGTGCTTTATTTAGAGCTGGCCCAGCCTCTGGAATGGGGTAAGACCCAGGATCTTTTGAGATCAGAATGGGTTTGCTGTTCACTGTTTTCTGAGTATTTGTCAGAGCCCTGCCCAGATCTGTAATTCTCTATGAGAACCCAAGCATTAGGGAGGTCTTCCATCATTCAGTGCTGAGCTAGCAAGTACGCTCTCCTGCTGTAAGATGGATGTCTTTAGATATCGATTACAAAGGTCTCCAATCTTGCGCTAGACTGGAGCAAATTAAGTCTAGTCCTGTTCATGGCCTCAAGTGAGAAAATCAGGTTTGAACAACCCACACCAGGGTAAACCCAAAGAGGTGGGAAGGGGCCTTCTGCCCCTTAGGGAAATGTAGGGCACCACAAGAACCCCCAGACACAAGGTCAGGGCTTCTCACTGTGTTCAGCCTGTGCTAGCTAGAGAAAAGATGTGAACAATTTGATCCTGAGCTCACTGGCACTAATTGGGATTATTCATACAAACCAAGAGGCAGGTGGCTGGGAAGCAGCACCTGGAAGGCAAGGCACTGCATTTTGCAGGACTGACTTACAATTGGCCTGCCGACCCAGTCATAGGCGTAGTCAAAGGTGTAGCCTTTCTTTTCAAACAGCTCTGTGAAGATGGTTCGTAAATAATCATAGTCTGGTCTCTCAAAGAAGTCTAATCGCCGAACATAACGGAGGTACGTGGCCATCTCCTCTGTTAAAAAAGGGGAAAACAGAAGCAGTGTTAGTTCTGCTCGCACACGAGCTCCATCACTTGCAAGCCTCTCAGTAGACGCTACATGTGCATGCTGGAAACGTGCCTCTCAATGAACTCCAGCAAGGCCTTGCCATGGCACTAGGCAAGGCAGTGCTCAAAGTCAGACCCACGACCAGATCCCCAGAGCTGAGAATTGTCCAGGCTCCACCAAATTCAGGTGAGCCCCACAGACATAGAAGCTGAGGATATCCAGCAGGTCTTTTCCCTCAGTGACCTACCCAGTCTTGTATTGCTCAATGAATCTCACTCAGCTCTCTAGAGCCCTCCTGCCCTGCCCAAAGTCTAATAATAGTCTGTTTTTATTCTGTATCTTCTCAATGAGTGGCTATAAACCAAGGGCTGTGTTGCAGCAGAGAGGACTGTCAGGGCTGCCAGTTCTAACCCCGGCCTTCCTTTAAAAAGCACTGTTTTTTGCAGTGGTCTGCAATGCAAATCAATTCAAATGTTTCTCAGACAAAGCTGGAAGCCCCACACTTGCTCCAGAGAACTGCTGCCCTACCTTGTATCCGAGTTTCACAACAAGTTGTATTCTATACCTTTGTATAAAACAAACACTAAAACACATTGTACAATAAATGATGACTCAGTGAGCCTGCCAACAGGAAGCTTGTGCATACGCCTGCTCACACAGACATAAAATAGTCACAGCAATTTCATCTGAATGCTCCGCAACCAGCTGGGGAAGGAAAGCAGGAGATGCTGGTGTGCACCTTGGAGCAACCCTGAGCTCCAGCAGCAACAAGGCTCTGGCTGCCCAGATATCATCCCATCTCCTAAGCTGGCCACCTAAAATTTTAGCACCTGTAAATTCTTCATTTGGAAAAGGATTAACGCAGTCGATCGAACACCGTCACTTGAGAGAAGGACAGTAACGAGGTCCTCTTGGGGAAGGAAGCCAAGAAGAAAAGAAGCAGCATGAGGCATTGTCTGGCCTCCTCAATGAGAAGAGTTATGCTCATTACAAGCCGCAGTCACAAGCTCACAGGATGGGCTAATTTATGGCAGCAGCTCCAGTTGTTTGCCTGCTTCAGGGACAACGATGTAACAGATGCACATCATCAGAATACTTTCTGCCAGAACTGCTCCGAACCATCCTATTTAACAAGGTATGTCCATCTCCAGCTGCACTCCAGTGATCCCATCAGGGCTTTACCTGGAAAGTTCTCACAGAGAACTTCAACCGGAGTGTTTCTCTTTGTGTCCCCAATCTTCTGATACCTCTCTTTTAAGGTGTCAGCCTGTAGCGCACAAAGACAAAACAGTTGTGGAGAAAGAGTTCAACCATGTGATAAAGGACATGCTGTATGGGAAGAAAAACAAAGTATTTAATATTGAGCCTCGGTAGTATCAGACAATGTTACTTGTAGCTGAACTGCATCCTAGACTACACTACCAGGAATACTGTTGTAATTCTCCCTGTACGTTTCCCATCCGCAAAGAATATCCAGTGATGCTTTCAAAACAGCTTCAATGCTTGAAAGAGAGTACGTTGGTTAGTGTCTCACAGGGCTCATTTCTTACCAACCCAGTCCTGAAGGCTGTATAGAGAAGCTTTCATGGGACAAGAAAATAAAGCTGCACGTCAGGAAAGAACAGACTGAGGCTTAGAGCCATCTGCAATCACAACAGCTTCATAAGCAACTGTCAAAGTAGTTAAATTGTGACGATTTTGACACGTTGGGTTTTTACTGAGCCACCACAAAGTCAAACAACCAGTTTATATCAGTCACAATTCTCCCAAGTCCCATGCTACTTCCATACCACCTGTCCTTTCACCCCCAAAGCCCACATCACTTAGCATTGATTAAACTGCTGGTCATCAAGAAAAATGAAACAGTCTTCAATTATGATTTCCCCACCTGAATCCTTCCTGAAGCAGAGCACTACTCCAGTTGGCACCCTAAGAACATGTTTTATTGCCTCCGTTTCAAAATATGCCAGTTAGACCTGCCAGCCACACAATTAGCATTGTAAGATGTCCCCTCAAGACTTTAGAATTGACAGTAGAGACCAAAAGAATAAGTTGAAGAAACCTAGAAGAGTGAAGACACCATGTTCTAGATCGAGCTGAAGAGTTTGGGTGTGCTCTGGAGCTAAAGAAATGCAGGACTTTAAGAAGCAGTCTCAGCACTAACCTGAGGAAATTCTGCAGAGACTTGTCTAAACCTGGAAATATTTTTGAGTAATTTTCAGGATCAATTTAAAGCAGATAATTTCAACTGAACCAGAAATAAAATATATTATTAGAGTAACGAACTCAGAGCTACCATAGGAGGCGCACCTAATGTCAGAGAGATTCTCATTCCTTTCAGAAGCATTTTCATGCTTGAAGAACCCTCTTGTACTTTTCTGAGTTGTCACCAACATTTCTGCACGTCTGACATGGCAAAGCTGAGGGTAACTCTGGATAGATGGTGACAGAGCAGCTTAGCAGGTTCAGTCATGCCACTGACCATAGCAGCACTCTGCTGAGGAGCCTGCGAGCCCAAAGGCTCATCTGCTTCTTCAAACCGTATTAACAGGCCTAACAGGAGTCACTGTCTTCACTAATAAACCCTCTCCTAACCTGATCACATTCAGTCCCTTCACTCACTCCAGTTCCAAAGGTGAATGCAGTAGCTTCATCATCAGGAATAGAAGATGCAACTGCCAACATCCCCAGAGCCAGCAGACAACTTACGACTGCTTCGTTCAGCTGACGGATGGTAGCTGCAGTTGCTGTAACTCAGTTGCTTGCAGCCCTCCACATGGTACGTGACATTTCATAAACTTATAATCCAGAACTAAGCACTGAGTGTCCAGTGTCTCTGGAGGGAAGCCAAGCTCCATACTTTCACCAGAAAAACGTCTTTTCAGGCTGAACTCCATCTGCACGGCTAAAGCCATCCAACGGCTCCCATTATAAACATGATGGCAGATGCAGCTGGGGCATTGTGTGCCGTACCGGGAATTTCATAAACAACCATTGTGTTCCCGGGGCAGGTTCACATTACAGCTAAGCCGCTCCGACAGCTCGGCAGCCCTCTCATTACTGTCCCTGTCCCAGTCGCTCATTTGCCTCTGCTGCATCTTCTCTCCAGAGCTGTACTGACCCAGCGAAGCTACAGAAACCCGATGTGATAGGAAACGTGCTTCTGTCCTGGTACCTTCTGTAGGTAAAGCTAACGCCTTGTCGGCAGACAGACAGAGAGGACGGTTCTTCTGCATGGATTCTGCAAGCTCTCTCCTGCCAGATTCACATTTGGGCAGTAAAGTTTTGAAGGGCAAAACCTAAAACTCAAACCTACCTTCAGTCCTTGCCAGGGCAGACTGCCTCGGAGGAAATACATAAACATATGGCCGAGGGCTTCCAAGTCGTCTCGACGACTTTGCTCTAAAAACAAGAGATGACAAATTATTGCTGCAGCTGCAGAAAGGGATCTGACCAGTAGCCAGACGTATTTTAGAGATATCACAGGGAAATTCACTTGTTGTCTGCAGCTTGGAGTAAAAGTACCTGAAAACTTGTTACAACAGACAAAACGCATGAACGTATCACCTAACAACATGAGGCTACACAGAACTGCGAGCCAGACTGCCCAGCGTGAGGCACAGCGGATGGGAGATGGACGTATTAGTTGCAGAGGAATAAAGCAGTTCCCCAGTTGTTCTCAGGACTGCCAATGTGCACGGTACAGCTGCGATGTTGTGCTGGATTATTTCCTCTGAACTACGCAGAACAGGCAGGGGACACTTGCAGCCAGCTGCAGGGAACTACCGTGCTGCATAGTGCCAGCCCTCTCCTGACTGCTTCTGTAGCTCATCGCATCAGAGCGGATTAAAAATAGCTCCTTTTGGTACTGCTTTGCTTGTGAGACACTTGCTGCTGTTGCCATGCAGATGTTATGATTATAGATGAGGGGAAAAAAGAGGGGCGTCATGCCACAGGAAAAGCATCCTTAAAGGCCCCAAGCAGGCTGCCCTCGTGGCAGCGTGACCCTTCGGCTTGCTGGGTGAGCAAACAGCCCTGGAGCTCCTCAACAGCACGGGGACCCCCAGATCTGTCATCTGCTGTCTCTGGCTTCCCAGCACACTGCAGGAAGTGTTTACAGGGAAGGCCAGAGCGCTGCAGTTCAGGCCCTTCTCCCAGGGAGCACCAGACTGGGGTTCACAGAGCTTGCAGAGTGCTTTGGTGCAACCTCCTTCCCTGCCAGCCTCCACCTGCAGGCAGATAACGCGTTCAGAACCCGCAGTACGGAGCAAATCGAGTCATGCAGCCCACACACCAAAACAAGCTGCGCGTGAGCTGTCCCCGATGCTGCATAATCTGCAAGGGGAGAAAACAGCAGCGCTTTGCACAGCATGACTCCGCTTCATACAGCAGCAAATGTAACTCGCATAACGGTCTGGAGGTGAGAAGGCTCAGCAGAAGGTGCTGCCTGTCACCCTGATACAGCTGTAAAAAGGAGGGGGGGAAAAAAGAGAGAGCTCGGTAATGTAGTGCAATGATGCAGCTAAACTTCTCAGGGAGATGGCTGAAAGCACTCGTCTTTCTGAAAAACGAATCAATCTGCTTTACTTTGCTCAGTCCTGAAATGCAAAGGGGACAACTCCACCACTCCTTCCCAATCCTCCCACCTGATGAAAGCAGGGGATGAGAAAACGCATCGGCATGCTGACGGCTGCGGCTCGCCGTGGGGACAGAAAGGTCACTCGCCGGTAGGTGGTGGCAGTGCCGTGCCCTGCAGATAATCCCACCCGCAGCCTCCAAGCCTGGCGAGCGGCCTGTTCCCACTGCAGCCTCTCACTTCCTCCATCCCTTCCTGAATCTCCGCTGGGTTTTCCGAAAATAGAAATTGGGCCCATCCCTTCTTACTGCCCAAAGAGAGAGCTCTCCGAGAGATCCAAAAGCCAGCAACGCCCTGGTCTAGCTGGGAGGCTGCTCAAGGAATATTCCATTACCTTACTACTCTTACGAGTTTACGTGAATATAAACATTTAATATTTTTTTTGCCTTTCAGCCACAGAAATGTAATTTTCTAATATGAAAGAGGGATGCAAGACAGGGAGGAGAGATAGAAGACAGGTTTAAAATCAGTTAAATCATTAAGGAAAACATTATTCATTTTCTCCAACCGATTGCTAGGTCAGGGAACATTGAACTGTAACACCTGAAACTGAAAGGTAGCCGGGCAGGGCTGTGCTATAAAAATCTACTTGGTCATCATTTAGTGCAGCAATTACTACCCGCCTACTTGCCTTTTATCAGAGCAGGGTTGCTACCAGTTGTTTAGTTCCTAATAAAAACTATAATTACAAGGCTTCCAGTTCCAACATTTTAGCTGTCTCAATGCTTCAAAAAAAACCCAAACTGTAAAACCTCACAGCTGTAAACAGCATCACCATGCTGCGTGGTTTGCAAAGACCTCAAAGGGCACGACCGAGCCGTACAAGCTACAATCAGAGCTCTACAGCACTCGGCACGGCAAACTCGCACCGACCGCACAGACCTTTGCCAAGATGAGTGTTGATGGACATGTATCTTGCTGTTCCAGTTAAGCTCTTGTGTTCCCTGTAAGGTATGTGTTTTTTGGTTTCTGGATCAATGTACTCCTTCGCCAATCCAAAGTCTATGATGTGAATGACGTGGTCTTTCTTATTGCCTTGCCGGCCAATAAGGAAGTTTTCTGGCTTGACATCTCGGTAGATGAGGTTCTTCGAATGCACGTATTCCATTCGAGATATCTGCAAAAGGATGAGGCAAAAGTTATTCCCAAGCAGACCGGCTGTTATGTTCTCCCAGCTAACAGCACAGCAAGGCTTTGCTAGCCCATCACAAAGTCTCCTGAAAGCGCTTGGTGCTATCTGAGAACTCAGCTATCCTACAGGAAACACAACAGATGGAGTACACCAAGGCAGAAGTTACTGTTTGAGCTGGGTCACGTTGATCGGTGCAGAGCTGGAAAAAGAATTTGTCATCCCCTCCTTTCTCCAGCTACCACACTGTGCTCCCTGACTTTATCTGAAAAGAAATTGGACAGGCTCGTTCTGAAATGCTACCACCACAACACCGTTCTTGGAAGGATTCCACAGAGAACTGCAGCAGCAGCCTTTTGGTATTGATTTTAAATATACTAAACCGGTTACCAAGAGCTCTTCCCTTGCCCACAGCCCTCCCTTGTTGCTCTGTGTCTTACCACCTTCCTCCCTCGACCCATACGTTGGCTTAGACATGCCAGATCCTCCGTGGAGGGGGATTCTGGGCGGGTGGGAGCCTTACGCTCCTTGATGCTGACCAAAAATAATAATTCATCTCAGCAGCTGTCAACCAGGAACAGCTGGAGTATTTTCCAGCTTTTGACTAACTTTGTTCTGCCCCTGAAGAGGAAGTAAACAGGCGGGTACCCCCAGCTCCAAGGGCTGAAGGGGCCATTCCCCCTCTCACCACTCTCCTTATTCAGATGCTCACCATTAATAACACTTCTGAAAATAAACATGTTGCAGGTGATTTTAGAGTAGGTCTGCAAGCAGTTCTCTTCTGTGTTCCTGACTTATCAGATGATTCCAAGTGAAGGTAATTAACAACTTACTTCCATTTATTCCATGTGTATTTCCTCATTAGGCTTTAATTGAAAAGACCTAAATCGCCATTTAAGGCTGCCTTGGTCCACGGCTGCCCCACACATCAGAGGGTATGTATTTTGTAGGAAGACACTTTGGAAAGGCCGTTTAGATCTATCCATCTGCATGCAGGCTCATGATGCTATAAAAAACATGGCAAAGCTCTCACCAACTCCAGATTTTGTATTAAGGAGCGGCAGTCCGCAGGGGTCACTGCCACACCACCGCAGTGGCCTCACAGCGTGATGGCAGCAGACTCGGGGGCCTGCTCCGACTGCGAGCTGGGGTCGGCCGGCAGACCCCAACTGCTGGCTGTTTCTTGCTGAATCTGGATGCATCCTCAGCTCTCAAACTCATCTCTCTCTTTTTCTTTCCAGATCTTGGATGCCTGCCTGGCTGAAGGCTCCACGTGCCCGGATCTGACAGCCCGGGTGCCATTTCAGGTACCTAAGTACATTTGCCAAGACAAAACAAACGAAGCTCTTTAATTCTGCAGGGAGTGAAATCAGAGCCTCGTCCCTGCAGGGGCATGTGCGATGACTCTGTCCTGCTCCCAGAGGTTTATCAGACACCTTGTTTTGAAGGAAAACTTGCTTCACCGTTTGCAAAGAAGTAACAGGCAGAAGGGGGCAGCTCTCCTAATGAAAACAAAGTTTGGCACAGGGAGGACAGGTGACAGGAAAAAACTGACCGCAGGTGCCTCGGTCTTAAGAAAAAGATCAGGACTGTTAAAAGGCTCTTCAAAGAAGGTAACAGCACGTGTTACAGTTCCCCTCCTCTCTCATTTTAAGTAGTGATTTATTTCAATGTACTGAGAAAATGGGTTCCACGGCTAAGAGCCATTATTTCTAATCAATTACAGGATGATGCAGAACAGAGCAGATGCTCTGCACTTCAGCCATTCTTCACGCTTTGAATCACCTACATGACACATCAGCAGGTCTGAAGACAAAAAGGTATGTGGGGAGGCAATTCAAATTAAGATGCAACCCTTAAAATGGGGACAAAGGGTTTCCTAGCCTCTCCATACATAACAAGCTTTCAAGCGTAGCCTGACTACCTCATTTGATTTGCCTCTGCTACCGGAGAAGCCCAGTTGTTGAAACAGACAACAGCAATTACACAACTGTGAAAAAAAGCCTTTTTTTTTTTTTTTTTTTTTTAATTGACAGCAAGTTGCTCTGGCCAGGACTACAATCTGGATGGCTGAGATGTCCGCTGAAACAATACACTCCAGCAGCACAGAGATATTTATGTACCTGCCTTTTTTGCTCCCATCACACAGACACACACGCTGTCGGGTCTTTCATTGTCCTTTATTTCCATCTGCCTGGACACCTCCTGATGTGCTGCTGGAAAACCACACGCAGCCAGGGATGGCTGAAAGAGGCTCTCCACGTCAGAAAAATGCTTCCTGAAGCAGCCTCAGTGCTTTATTTGCTGTGACAAGATGCGTGCCCTCCTTATGTCTGCTGGGGATGGGGAGCTGGTGCCTATCCGTGCTGCATCTCCCCTCCAGGCTTGCTGAGAAGAACCGTGCCGCTGCAGCAGCTGCTCCCCAGAGCACGGCCTTGGCCCAGACATGGTGCAGCTGAAGGAGAAGAGGTCAGTGCAAGAGCTGAGACTGGCGTGAGTTCCCAGGCCTGAGGTGGGACGGAGCAGAGCCACGGTGCCCACCGGTGCGTGTCTGAGCTATAGGCTCTGGTATCTGCCTGTTTGTCCTTCCACATACAGACAGGCCACCGCAAGAGCTCATACTAATGCTTGGAATTGCTTTTACGCTGAAAAACAGGGACTGTAAAGCAGCGTTAACATCTGCTCTGTTATTTGAACAATCATGAGAACAGGCTATGGCATTTTATCTTAGGGCAAAGGAACAGTAATGGTGTGTGGGAGATTCTGCTTGTGACTTATAGCAGGATTTCCACATCCACAGCTGGCTGGGTTACTCAGGGGGCCATCTCTGGAGCCACAAATATCCATTTCAGATATCAGAGAACCCCCTGGGAGGGGAGAGCATCCCCTGGCACACAGTAGGACCCCTGGCCTGTGGCTGAGAAATGCAAGGATATTTGTGACATATAACCAGATGCCAAATAAAACCATGCTTTTATTTTCCTTTTCACGTCAAGGAGAACTGTGATAAACCCTCTTTATTCCAAAAAGTAGCTGCTGATCATCTGATCTTGCCGTCAGTCTTCTCTGTACATCCTCATGATAAATCTCAGCCCTTCTTCTGCAGATCACCTGCTTGAATACAGATCAGATCAGCAGAGATTAGAAATTCTTCACGTTTAATGGCCATAGTTTGATGGTCACCGGTCACTTTTCACCACAACTTGGTCTAGGTCGCAGCCAGAAGTAGCTGCACAATGCCTGACACAAGGGGCCTTGCGCTCCTTGGCTCCGACAGGGAGCACGTACAGCAAGGGTGAAAATCACGTTATTCCTGACAAATTGAGTTGTCAATGCAGCATCACAGATGTTGGATGCAGCCAAGAGTGAAAAATCGAAGCCAGAATAAAAAGTGTTCTTCCCCAGCCCGATCACTGGGTCAGCTCTGCAAAGCTAAGACCACTTCTGCTTTACAGGCTTTGGGGACTGACATCAGTGAACCCATTTTTAACTCCCATGTGTTGCGTAGCTAAGGAACGTCAGCCACTCGATCTGTGCAGCTGCACGTGGAGGACGAGATTCCCATTTGATTCACTTACAGAGCAAAGTGAAGCATCATGAATGCACAAGTGACAGGAGTAACAGAGCTCCAAAACTTCCACTGGGGAAGGAAAAGCAGAGGAGGACTCCTTTGACACAGGTTTTCACTGAGATGCGTGAAGCAGTGAATTAGGCTAAGAAAAAGTGCTTCTGGTTCCACCAAGCTGTGCTCGCTGAGCTGCTGCCACAGCTCCGAGCACAGCACACGCCCACCAGAAAAACACCCAAGACTAGTGACAAACCTGAGGGCTGTGTCTCATCCCCGGCCGAGGCGGACTTCCCCACTGTGTCATCTGACCAGAAAATACTCCAGAGGGGTTCTCCTTTTTCTTTGAAGATTCATCATTATCCAGGCTCTATCTCCCTCAGCCAGCAGTCTTCTTGACATGAAACCAAGTTTAAATTCTCCCTTCATCTCGAGCTGTACTCCTTAAAACCATCACCAGGTGTTTGTTTCTCCTAGAGGGCTTTTCTTTCTCCTACAATCTGTGGAGTTAAAGGGTTCTACCCAGCCCTGAGCTGCTGCCTGTCAAGCTAAGACCAGCCAAGCATGTATGCTTATTAAAAAAAACAAACAAACATATTTCGTGTATGCCTCTGGTTAAAAATTGACCACTGGACACAGGAAAAGGAGATGGAGTGCCGTCACACTGCGTTCAATCTTCCTTCCTACCTTTAGCATCCAGCATAAGCACGGATGAGTTGGAGACGTGCTGTGCAAAGCGGTCAGGCTGCTGGGGGAGCGTGGGGAGAAGGGAGCTGAAGGGGAGGTGGAAAGCAGCAGCTGGCTGCTGCCGGGCTGAGCCTGCAGCAGGGAGCACGCAGACAGCAGAGGAGGGACTGGACCCCCTGTGGTCATGGGGAGAAAAGCGAGGGGAGAAAATAATAGGGGACAGAGGAGTGCACACTGTTATTATCCCACTAGCTCAGGGACAGCATGCTTTTACTGCAGAAACCTGCTGTGAACTAGCAAAGGGAAGAATGACACATGCTGCTGCTGCTCCACATGTGCAAAATTATCCACAGTACACCTCTCCTTCCTCCCCGCCAGAAAAGACCAAGCCCAAGGCAGGAGAGGCACTGCAAAGGCAGCTCCTGGCACTGGGGACATCTCCAGAGAGCTCCCAGGGCGTTGCAGAGGGGCCTCGCTGACCAGTAACACTGCTTTACCTCTGGGTGGTCTTCCTGGGCTAAAAAACAGTAATTTGATGGCATTTTGTCAAGAATCAAACTGGAACAGCACTGCTCTGTGAAGTCCCTCCCTCCCTGCATCAGGGCAGGTGCTCTCTGCTCTCTGGCTGGTACCAGGCTGCTCACGTTTTTGGAAGTCTCCCTGGACATTTGGCTTTGTTAACGGCCATGTCGAACATCAGAGGAGAGAAATGCTGCTGGTGCAGTGCACTGAATTCTGGCAGTGAAGTTTTATGTCTCCTTGTGACTGAGATTATAATAGCAGCAGCTTAAGCAGCCTTGGCTGGTCAAAAACAACAGCAAAACAATTTATGGAGGCAAAACCACTGAATGTGACATTCAACTCCTTTTATGTCTCCCTCACAATGGAGTGTGACAGAGTGACTGTAATGATTTAGCGTAGGAACTGAGATAAATCCAAGACAATTTTCCCCAAAGCCTTGTGGCTGGAGCGAAGGGCTTTTGTTCCAGTCGAGCAGCAAGTACAAACCCCTTAGGAAAACACTTTGGGGCCAGCTGAGCCCTTGTCCCAGGAAACCTTCCAGGGAAGGAGATGGGGCACGCCTGAAGATGCTAAACGCGTCTCCTTAATGCATGCACTCCAAGCTGGTAGCTCATGAAATCTTCCTGAAAAGACTGAAAAAGTCCTCACGCATCTCCCCAGGGAAAATGGAGAACCGCTGCCTACAGAGAAAATCGGCTCCGTTTGTGATTGCATTTCCTGTCCTTCACCTTGAGCATCCATTTCCCAACCTGGTGTCAGTGTCACGATGAGCTGGCAGGCCAGGCGAGGTCACATCAACAGACGATGCCAGTGAAGACCCTCTGAATACAGAACTAACCTGCAGCCACAGGGCTTGCTAAAAGGCAGAGGGACCCTTCTGTGTCGGTCTCAATTTCCTCAGCGGCCTCACAGAAATAAAGTGACTCCTCCAAGTACTAGGCAATTTCGCTAGCACAACTTTAGGAGATGTAAGTCTGTCAAATTCGACTGACGTAGGTTGTTCCAGCCCAATTTTGCCCTACGTTATATATATGCACTTAAAAATGCACCCATGTTGCTATTCTGTTCCCACTGCTTATGAGAAGGACTACGAGTTTTTTTAAACACTTGCAGAAAAGCTACCCAAAATGGTAATGCTGTTTCTGGAGTGCACCCTCACAATGGAAAGGTTACACGAATTGTATCCAAGGCTTTGCCAGCTGATGCCATTTGATTTAACCAAATACAGAACTCTAAGTTGGTTTTCCAGTGATGAAGGACCACTCAAACCCAACAAAACCAGGCTGCTCGGCCAAGTGAACCCAATACCAGGCCAGCACAGTTCAAACTTGTTCATCTGTGACTAAATTTTCCACTTGAGATTCTGTCGTGGCAAAATTCAGTTTATTTAGAATATCACGCTCTCTGCTCCTTAACACCTCCATCCACAGATCCGGTTACATGAATACATGGTTCTACCTCTGCAATGCCACTTAGGTATCTGCAGGCCACAGGCTGAAAGCCAGCAAGCCAACCCAAAATCAGATGCGACTGGCACAACCCACTTGTGGAAGTCCACTCACATTTAGTATTTTCAATTTTCATGTGTTTCACTCAAACACAGTTCAAAGCTACCCCTTGTAACTAGGCTTCCTTAGGCAAAAAGAGTCTCTGTGATGGTGCCCACAGATCTATCATCTCCCAACTATTATTTTTTAAACACATTGGCCAGTTTTGCCCAAATCTGACCAGGAGAGACTTCAAATGCCGGTATTCTGGTTAAGGACAGCTCAGCTCCCGCTGCCCTGAGAGGCTTCAGACTTTGCGCACCCTGGTAGCACTAAACCAGTAAAACTGGTGGGAGAGTGGGAGGATGCTGTGCTCCCCGTGTCGTGGGTAAGAAATAAGATGTTGTGGGGGATGTCCCGGCAGAGAGGAGGAGCCGGGGTAGGTGCTGTGGCAGAGGCATGCAGGGGACACAGGACAGATCCATAGGAATCCAGCTTCACTGGTTCTGCTGTTCAAGGTTGCTCTGAGCATAAGCTAACCTTCCCCTCCTGAGCAATGGATTTTCCTCTCTTTTCTGGAGGACAACTCTCTCCAGCCAGCAGACATCCCCGAACCTCGCGCTGTGCCAGCCCGACCCTTCGGCGGTGCACCAACGCAGACCTGACACAAGCACAGGTTGTTTCGCGGAGGCTGCCGTGCCTGCTACTCACCAGCTGGATGGCTATCATTAATACCGTCTTCAGAGTGAACGTCCTATCACAGAGGTCAAATAAGTCTTCCAAGCTAGGACCAAGCAGCTCTAGTACCATGGCGTTGTACTTTCCACACGGTCCGAAGTAATAAACCTGGGGAAGCCCTTCAGCTGGAAGAATATGAAAAGAATTGAAATCAGTCAACGTTAATTCCCCTCCTCCTGGGTGTAAGTCTTTTGCTGTGCAGAGCCTTTGTTTTTACCTCTCGAGTGTCCTTTCTGTTTGATCTCACCCAGTGAGCAAATAAGTTTCAGCATGTCCCATGAACAAACCAAAGGCCAAATCAGTGCAGGCTTTGCTCAGCTACACCCCTGAACAAAGGGATTTCAAAGCACTAACACGACCACATGAAAGCGTCTAGCTTCGGCAGCACAAAGGCTTGGGCCTCGTGTAACAGGACAAGGAGTTCCCTGCATTGCCCTAACAGCAGGCAGGGCACAACCCGAACATGGGCCTGACTTCTGCGATGAGGGGCAGAAGATGACAGCCCTTGCAGAACATCAGGCACGTCCAGAAAAGGGCAGCTTTTTAAACAAAGCTAATCCATTGTTGTTACTCAGCACAATCTTACGTAAAGTTTACGTGTATTACATTCATAAGAAAGGAAAACAAAAGTTTTCCATTAAAAAAGAGCGAAGGTTTGGATTTTCATTCATCACCACATAAAAATAAACAAGCGCAGTCATTAAGCATATGTGTAAAACATTTTGCTAAGCTGCACGCAGAACTCGGCACAACTGGTAGGAGTCAGAGCCCACCCTTCCCACCTAACAGCTCAGCAAAGGATTTCTCAGCAACAGCATGCAATATTTATGCCCAGCCGACAGCGTCTTTGTGCCGACTGGCTTTCTGAAAGGCAAAGGCAAAAAACAGTCTGTGCCTGAACGCTCACCGAGCCGCACAGCACTGCCCGGATTACCTTTTAGTCAAAAAGAAAAGTCAGACCAGCCCACAGAGGGGAGGAGACAGCGCACAGCTAACTGCAAATTTTTCTAATCAGCATCTAGCACAGGCGCTCAGCCTCCTGGCATCAGCCTCAAGCTGTGCATCAGACTTTCTTTGTCAGCGTACTTCCAGCCTGTGTCTCATAAGCACTTCCAAAGCACAGTGGAAGGATTTTAATTTGGAAATACACGTCTTTGTCCTATGTCAAAACACCATCTTTGCTTGAGCGCATGGAGGTACAGTGCCCTGCTGTGTGGTGCAATGGCTGAGCGCAGGGAGCACTGCAACGCACGCAGCCTGTTTGCACAAAACAAGTTCCTTGGAGGTCCCTAAAGCACGGGGCCTGAAAGGACGGCGTTTATAAACTTCATCGCACGCTTTGTTTACATAAGAGAAAGGGAAACACCAGAACTGGAGATGTCAGAACCACAACAGCTCTACCCCTGCTGCAGGTTCGGAAAGCCAGGTAACCCGCCCAGTGGCACTCATCAACCCACCAACACAAGGAATGTGGCACCGAGATTACCAAAGCTTAAACACTGCAGAACTTACAGTCTCATAAATTACTCAAAAAGAACAAAATACGGCATGACAGAGACTACTGTAGGATGGTTTTAATCTCGTTAAATCACATGCTTGGGGAATCATACTAGGCATCAGTCGTCAGGACGCATTAATGAGGTATTACAGAGTACTGCAGGAATTCCCAGTCCAGCCCGAGTTCATGTCCTGCGTAAAACATTTACCCAGACTGGCACTGGCAATCCCAGCCTGGGAGGCTGCTGCTCTTAACAGAGCTTTGCATTTTAGTGAGCATTAACAGCAGTGAGGTCCTCTGAGAAAACGGGGCTCTGACACAGAAGCAATTCAGAAAGCAATGATGGGATGTGACCCAGGCAGCTCTAAACCATTTTCAAATACCCCAAACAAACATAAATGATAATTTAATGCCATCAGCTCAGTGCTGAAGGCTTGAACAACTGCAATAGATCTTGAAGTAGCTTACAGAGAGCCATCACGTTTTCAGTAAAACCTGATGAGGACTTACCTACATTACTTTGTAAACAGGACTAAACGCACAGAGGACTCCGAATTGGAACAAACCTGTATTTCAGCACCAAAAAAAGCAGCCAAAACAGCAGACAACCACGACAGAATTGCTGTTTTGTTTTCAAAAACAATCTCTAATACTAAAAATCATCTACTTTTTAGAAAATAATAGAATATTCTATGAGGAGTTCAAAGTGAGACCATTATAAATTCAAGTTGTCTATACACTGAGTACTTTACCACAATTTCTACATCAGGAGAACAGTCTTGAAAAGTGCAAATCAGGAAGGAAACCACTCAGGCAGGAGTGTGCTAATTACGGAATAGCAGAGAGTAAAATTACAGAAAGGCTCTTAAGGAAGGCAAAGAATCCCACTCCCAGAGCAAGGGGAAAAGGAATAAATTTACTGCCTTACTTGGTAAAGAGAGTTCACTGCAATTAAAATTAAATTCCTACTGGACACAAGAACCAGGAAGATAGATTACAGCAAGACCCAGAAGACGGCGATTTCACGTGGGAAAGGAAGCAACGCAGCCACTTAGTGCTCTCTGGGGTCCCAGCCCCTCGAGTTTGCCTCACCATCAGCTGCGAGCGCTTTGAGCCACGAGCCTGGAGCACCCTGCCCAGCCTCCGCAGCAGGATAAAGCCTCAGGAAGGCTCTGCCCTAGGTGGGAGCTCCTGCAAGGTGAAGCTGTAGCTAAGAACATTAAAAAAAAAGCATCTTAAGTGCCAGCCTACAGAGCACATTATTAGTTCCAGGCACATTTTAAGGGTTCGATTTTTCTCTGAGGGTTTTGAGCAGCGCTGCTGCCAGCTCTGCAGTCAAGAACTTACAGAGTGGCTTTGCTAGAACAAAAATGCCGCGAAGCATCTCTCCTTTCCAGAGGGCGTTTGGAGGAATCTGCCCCGGGCTGCATCGCTCACGCATCCTGGCTCCAGAGGAGCATCGCTGGCCGGCCTTTTGGGGTCCCCCAGCCCAAGCCAGGGCTCCTCGGCTTTGCACCCACGATAAAGTTAGGAGGAAGGCAGGGTAACGCAGCCTCGGCTCACTCAAACGTAAGTCGATATGCAGTATCTTTTTAGGAAGGGGCAAGGCTGGAAGCAGAAGTTTTGGTATTAATGGTGCCTGCTACCTGCAGGGCCTGAGCAGGCCAACCGGGCTAGATGGCTTCAGGGTGGTCCTCGGCAAGTTTAAGACAGAGGCACCTCTGAACCAATTCTTCCTACAAACCAAGGAAAATCTATGCAGAATTTAATTTAATGAGAGCTCAGTTGTGTAATTCAGAGTGTAGCCTGGCTCTATTTCAGTAACAAGCAACGTGTCCTGATCCCCCCAAGTCCATCGCCTCAGGAACCTCACAAACATCACCCACAGATCTGTAAATACTGGAGAAGAACTTTTTAACAAGAGATTGATCGAAGGACGAGTATCTTTTGTCTGGGCAGTCAAACTTGAGGTTTTTAATGCAAAGCAGTGGTGCTGGCAGGGGACTGGAAAGGTCGAGGGAAGAGGCTGTGCTGTGAAGCAGCCTGTCCTCGGTGAGCACGCCTGGAGTCGAGTGCAGCATGAAAAGCCACGGGCAGAGCAGAGACTTATTGGGAGGATTCAATGATACAACTCAACACTTCAGATACAAACCATGACCACTTTAACCCAATTAATGCATGAAATAACTTCTAAACAAGTCGTTTCTCCATGGCGCCAAACAAGACCAACACATTAACACAAGAAAATCCAGGCATGACACGTGCAGGTTCTCCTCTGGAGAAAAAAGCAGCCTGTTACAGTTGAGAAGTCATTGGAATTCGTTTAACGGCTTCAGTTGTGCTGCTGAGTGGTTTGGCTTGACAGTTTGTAAGAGGTCCCACTCCACCCTTGCTCTCGCGGAAAGTTTATCAACGCAATAAACAGACTGATCACTGCGCTGGAATCCACAGGCAAATTCTGCTATTTCAGCAGTGCGGTGTCTTGGAAGAAATTCAAGCTGAGCGCAGCGAAAACCTAGCATAGCATTTCGGAGATTAAAGCTTCATTGCTGGAATGAGAGCAAACGCAGACATCAAAGCCCAAACTCAAGCTCTGCCACCACCGCGCTCCCGCGCTGCCACGCGACTCCAGCCCTGGGTTTCCCAAGGGCTGCACAGCTCCCGAGGGCTGCCACCAAAAGGGACAGGCGGAGGAGCGGGGCAACGCGGATGGGACCAACAGCCCCAGAAACTCATCCGACATTCGGCATGCTCCAACAAGCCGCGTCAGACCAGGCGTCAGCTGTGCAAGCCATGCGGGCAGTCCGAAGCGGCTTCCAGCGCCAGTTATGAAATGGGAATGGCAGAGATGCCAATCAAAGGATATGCCCGAGGGAAATCTGATTTTGTAGCATCTGCTCCACGTGGAAGGCACGGAAAGCAGAAACCATCTGCTGTGAATACAAAGAACACGTACTGATGCTCTCAGAGCAAAGAAAAAGCCTAGTGCAACAGTGAGCAACCTAAACTGTGCCCAAGAAGAGGTGAGCACAGAAAGCTACACGTGGCATCTACATCAGCTGAGGTGCAAAACCTGAGTCCCCATCCACCAGTTCAACAGGAAACAGCCACATTTCATAAAAAGTGAACAAAACTGTTAGCTTCTGAATCACCATTTTTTTTCTCCCATTGTAAGTTGGCTTACGCTGCCCTTCGATGTCGTGTGGCCAAATACCGAGGAGCTGAGGTCTTCAGCTTCAAGAGCAATTACAGCTTGATTCCTTTACTAAGGTTCATACAGGCTTCAAAACTGAAAACTATCGCGGGGCGGGGCACTGCTAAGAAAGCCCAAATGTGATACCCAGAGACAGAGGGAAGGGGGAGCAATCCAACGTCAAGCGGACGGCTGATGCTCCGTGCAGGAACGTGCTCTATGTGAGCGGCAAGAACAAGTCTTCATAAAAACTCACCCAGAGGCACAACAGTCCCCCTGCAGCATTAACGCACAAAAGGTTCTGCAAGATTTTAAAGCAGCACTGATGAATAGGATGTAGATTGTCACAGAATTCTCATTCAGAGCAAAAAGGTTTATTTTTACAAATCACAGAACACAAAATTACACGATAAACAGCATAAATAGCAACTGTGCGAGAGCTGAACATTTATAGCTAAAATTAAACATGTTTCAAACAAATTAAACAAATTGCTTTAGAGTAGTCAACCCATTTAAGCTGATTACACTAATGAGGATCTACCCTTCTCTTAATTTTCAAATCAGAATAACATCCTAGCCGAAACAGAAGCTTTGCTATCAACATCAGCTGGGCCAAGATCTCTTCTTTTAACCTCTTGAAACACACCCTGCAGCAGCAGCTTGAAATTTACCCCAGTACGTTGGTTACCAGGCTAACGAGCCACGTTCTGCAGGCTGAAATTACAAAGGCTCATTCTGACCTTCCGGTTTCTGAAGGATCTACTTAAAAAATAGAGGTGAAAAATTAAGATAGATTTGTTACTTGGAATAAAGTTGTCTCAAAGGTTTTTCATACACTTGATGGTAGGTTTCGTGGATGTCTTGTATCCAAGTAGGACTGCAAAGGCTTTTCAGTACAGCCCCTCACCGAGGCTGCTTCCGTTTCAGGACTGAAACAAAGCTTTGGGCAAAAAATAAAAATAGAAAAGAGCACACGTTGCTTGTCTTTAGCATGTTTGAGTGTCATCAGAGCAATCACTACCAACGGCGGATGAAATTATGCTGAATGCTTTCATTCCCTGAAGTCAGCAGCAGGTACTTTGCTGTGTCCATGACAACACACTGATGAAAATTTTGGAATATGCCAAAAGCTGGCCACAGGACACTCAGCGAAGCCGCACTGATTTAATGCCCGATTTCCGTGCGTGGGCTGCAGGACACATGTGGCTGCAGACCAGGTCGACCTTGGGGAAGCAGCTGAAAAGCAGCCCCAGAGAGCCCTCACATGGATCCGAGTGCTCGGAGGGACCAGTGGCTAAAGAGGAGGTGGAAACACCGCAGCCACAACACGGCCTGAGCGGGATTTCCACCGACAGTCTGCGTTTGGACCTCAGTGACAGCAATGAGGAGATTGAGACATGGCAGCGTGAAGCACACGCCGTGTACATCCACAGCTTTCTGGAAAGACCAATTTGGAGTGCTGTTGGCAGACAGAAGCAGGTCCAGACTTAGCTAGTGCCCCTCCCTCTTCACGCCAGCCTCCAAGTTCCTCTGCAAGAGAGGGATGGGGAACTTTTGTTGCAGAAGTTTCAAAGCCCAGGAAGAAGGCTATAAGCCTGAAACCAATTAGCCAGCAAGACAAAGGCAAGGCTTTCAAATGACAGCAACTTGAACCTTCCTGGCTTTCAGTAACGAGCAAGCAATGTTAAGGGCTCCTCACAACCTAACTCCCTTCAAGCTGTCATTAGGTCCCTCAACATCACCTCTTTCCAGCACGGTTATTTAGAAAAATCAGCTGTGTGTTCGTTGTGGTTCACTCTTCAAGCTCAAGTGATTAAAAGTAAATGTGTAACTGAGCCGAGAACAGGCAGCCTTTCAACCTGAACTGCTGCAGCAGAGAATCATTAACTGTAAGGACTGAAAGATACCCAAGTCCTGAGAGTCTAGGAAAAGGAAGTCAACACACTGCTTTAAAAATTGCCTATTTTTAGCCCAGTAATATCCAATTCAGCTGAAGAGGCTGCAGTGGATGAAGCTTTTGCTCATGCTGCTAACCCAAGGAAAGCCTGCAGTAGCCCGGGTTTAGCCCAGGAGCACACTGACTCCAAAGGGATGTGCTGTAAAAGTCTTCCACAAGACAGGATGAAGCCTTGTGAGTTTTCTTACGAACAGATCTCCTACATCTCCTAAACCTCCTGTCGGTGTTGCTGCTGGTCGCCTCAGGCCATTTCTTTGCAGGAAGATCACATTTGGTGAAGCCCAGACCCGTGGCCACGTGGCACTGCTTTAAGAGCCCGGCTGTAGGAGCCAGTGAAACCTCTCATTGACAGGTGAAACTAAACTGCTCAGACCAAAAAGTCTGGGTGACAAGGATGGTGATCCAGTCACCTGCAAAGATCCCACCAGTCAGATCTTCCCCTCAAGCCGAGTCCTTACAATACCTAGCGAAGTGCTCGATACGCCATTCGTCACTAGGCACTTGCTACAAGCACGATCAAGTGCTCTTAATCTCTTCAGGAAATTTAAAACATGATAAATGGTTTAATTAAGATTCTCATTTTAACCTCCTTCATTCCTCAGAGGTACACCCTTAATGGGAACAGCCTGGGGTGGAGAGAGCTCCCTGCTCCCCTCCCGCTGCTCTGATGGAGATCACAGAGGTGACCGACCTTGCCTGGGAATCGTGAGTGCTTTCAGCCCAGCTTAGGGCTGCAAAGCTTCTGGATTGTTTCCCTGCCCTCCTCAGCTTCAATACACTGCTTTGAGAGCCCCGATTTATCCTTCATTCACTTATCTGAACAGGGAGAAGAGCAACCGGACCTGCCCAGAGCATCCTCATCTCCTGCCACCTTCCTTGTTTGGCTCCTCAGGGAGAAGGGCACTTGGCAAAGTGAGAACCCACCCAGAAGTGAGAGCCCACCCAGCTCCCTCACCCACAGCCTACCAAGGAAGGCACCCCAGGCGGCTGCTGCTAAGACAAGCCACCTCCTCGAAGCTCGACTGGCCTTGGTGCTGGCTTTCTCTGTTCCCAGCCCCATTTATTCTAGACATCACAGTAACACAGAGCTCAAACTGCTCCCCCTGCTCCAGATGTCATCTCAGCAGCCCTTTTACAGCACCATTACGAGCTCCTCTTATTCATGTTCCCCCCAACATCCCCATGTTCTGTTTGCTCCGACTGCTGCCAGACACCAAGCTCTCAGCTTTCTGCAACATCTTTTTCCTGCTTCAGTTGGGCAGTGAATCATCTCCTTTCTAGCAAATGTGAAATGCCTTAGGTGCTGCTGCCCAGCAGGAGTGGCTGCAGCAGGACTTGCTGCTTGGCTGCAGCAGAGAGCCCATGGGGAACAGAGCAAGGGAAAATGTCCCAAAACCATAGTTTGACCAATTCCCCATCCCCTGACGATCACAGAGCAACCAAGCCAGACGCTTTTGAAGGGAAGAGATAGCACTCAGAGTTACAGCAGTCGTGTTCGAGCCACCAGCAGACAGAACCGCTTCCATCTTAACGTGTTTGCGAGTAAAGTGTGGCTGCTACACAGACTTCAAAGACTCCAAATTAATTCCAGAAAGCCAGCAGATTCTGTGCCTCTTCTCAGGACATACAGGATGTATTGAGTCCCTGCTGTGTTTTGAGTAGCTTGTGTTTGAATCTACAAAAAAAAAAAAAAGGTATGGGAAAAGGAACAGAAGAAAAACAGACATGGGAAGGACAGAAGGAAGAACATATTTGTTCTTGCTGCTGGTATAAATCCAAACAATTTAATTTTACTTCAGTTACAGAAAAACAATTTTCACAATCGTTGTGTTATTAACATGGGGCAGCATTTCGTTTTCCTGGAGTCGTACAAGCTGGTTTCCTGATAACATGGCTAGACTCTATTAAACAACTCTTCACATCCCCAAAGAAGCAGTTTTACCAGGAGTACCCAGAGGATGCTCAAATTTGTATTCATAAAGTCAAATCCAGCCGTACAGTAAAACCAACACTTTTTGCTCAGCCTTTGGCTACCGCAAGCGCTCACCTTTCAAAGCCTTGCAGAAGTTCAAAGCCAGTTGCACCGATCACCCAGCTAAAACAAACTTTTCCTGAGATTATTTCAAACAGATACAACGCACAGTAAGAGAGTTCTGCCCAAACGCTATCAGCACGGCATTAGACGACTGAAGTACACCAGCACTTGGCCAAAAGACAGGGAGGAGAATTAGCCCTTGCTGGGAAGGCTAAGCTGCAGGCAGACTTTCAAATCTGTTACGCACAAAATTTACCCCAAAACACCTGTCTGTGGGCAGGTTTATTTAGCTGTAGTAAACTACAGACAAGTGAAACTGTTTCAGTTCTTTACAAAGACAAAAGCACAACACAATGACCTGCTTTTTTGGCAAGTTTCGGGAGACCAAATTCCACATTTCACCTCCAGGGCTCAAGGGAAATGACTTCACTCAGACCTCCACAATACTGCTGCATTTTATGCTGCTAAACTCATTGCACATTCTCTTGTTCCAGCAACAGCAGCAGCTGGCACATAAGGCAACAGCTCAGCAGGAGGATCAAAACACTAGAATTTTAGAATGGTTATGTTAAACCACCCCAAAACGTTCTGGCTTAAGTTAATTACCTACCTTTTCCCACGTACCTGCAAACACAGGGACATGGATGGAAGAAAACCTCAAAAGGTTTAACTTCATGTAATTATTGCTCTACCTTCACGTTCCAGTCTGCGTCGCCTTCTGGGGTTCCTTCTGTACTCAGCGGAGCCTGTGGCTGTGCTGAAAGGCGTGAGGAGCTGTGGTGCTGCCGTTTCTGAACTTCTTGCAGGTTAAGTGAAGGGTTACAGCAGCCTGCTGAGGGCAGTGGGATTCGCACAAAAAGCTCTCGTGCAATTAAAATACAGCCACATAGTGAATCAGCTTCCAGGCTGTTTTGAAGCTCCCATACAGCAGAGAAAGGTCACTTTGCAGATCGCTAGGATCCAACCATCAAAATTACCTCCAAAGCCTCTCTCTGAAGCCATCCAAAGCCGAGAGCCTACACAATAGCACTTAAAAGGAACACAGCAGTTCGGTGGCCACGGTGTCACACCTTGAACACAACGCTACGGCCACGGGCAGCAGCTCAAAGCCCTTTCATCACCAGCTACAGCCACATCACAACGCTTCTGCCTTCAAGGCGCCACCGTGCCACCTCCCGCTGTGCCAACGGCCACGCGCTGGGGGAGTTCTGCCCTGCTGGTGCAAACCCGGATCACGTCTGTGATGACTGACTTGGTTCTGCTGGTTAGTAGCATAGAAACAGTTTGCTGTTTTTCCTTTGCTGTGCAATTCTGGCATTGGAACAGCTCTAGCTGCTGGAAGGGAATAAGCAGCAAGCTTTGGCTCCTTTGTTTTCAAGGGGAGTTAAGACAACTAAGGGCATCCTCTGTTGACTGTACTCTACGCTTTGAGAACAAGTTATGTGCATTATGTCACGTATAAGCTACAGGTTACTTAACAGAGCTTCTGGGCTGCAAGAGAGCGCTCAGCTGCACGCAGATCTAACTTCAGAAGTACTGGCAAGGAAGAGGCTACTCAATCCCGGGGAGATGAAAACTGCTAAGAAAGCAGCAATAATAAAATACCTCTGCTGAATCGCTCCTCTGCTGTCCAGAGAAACATTTTGATTTGACCCCACCAAACCCCAGGTGGGGTCTGCCCTTCAGCAGCTCATCTCCCCTGGAGACTGTCAGCGGGAGGCTGAGCTCCTACTGGCGCCTACTTCCTCCCCATCCGCATGCCAAAAACCTGTCGTGTGAGTGGGGTGAGACTTTAAGCTAACAGCGTGCCGGCCAGCTGCAAAACAGGGTGACACTGCTGCTGCCTCGCGGTGCGACCGCAGAAGGAATTTGACAGCTTAAATCACAGCTCAGCTCCAACCCACGTCTCCGCGCAGTGACCAGGAGCTGTTCTAGACAGGATGGTACAGCAACATAAGGCAAAGCTGGCATGTACGAGCAGCATCAGCGGCTGATCCAACAACATTTGGTTCTTGGATGACAGCTCAGACAGGTCCAGGGGGACAGGCTGGGTGGCATTGCTGGCAGCTGTGCAGCTCGGCCACATGCATCCTCCTGTGCCAGTGTTGCCATCAGCGCTGCTTTATTGCAGGACCCAACAGAGCAACTGACTGAAAGGCCAAGAGATTGACGTTCGCTCCTGCAATAGCATCAAACTAGTAGGTGATGGATGCTGAGAGTCAAGCACACCGAAGCTGTCCACAACAATTCAAAAGGTTGGCATTCATCAGTCCCACTGTACAAACAGTTGTGGTTTTTGAGGGGAAAAAGGAATCTGTCAGATCAGTAGGTAAGTGTTACCCACTCAGCCCTCTAAGACTGGTGGAAAGCCTCCCAACCCCTCCTATTACGGAAGGTTCTCCTGCAGAACAAATTCAGATGCACTAAATAATACAATACTGCCAGGTATTGTGTCATTGCTTCACCGTAAGATAGCTGAGTACAAGCGGGTGAGAAAAGAGTTCTGAAGGAAAAATGATGCCCCTTTCAGACAACAGCTTTATGGAGCCACAGCCCCCACGCAGGGCAGACCTCGCTGACCAGTCTGCTGTCATAGCTTGCAGATGCAGGGCAGAGTCAACGGCTCCTCTTTTAGAGATGGGAGGAGGAAGAGGAGGATAGTTTGACTGGCAGGCAGGGCAGAGCTTGGAAATGCAAACTCCAAACCAATATGGGAAGGGATCCCACTAAACTGGGGATTGAATCCAGACAGTACTCAACCCTGGCTCTCCAAAAAACGGATTTGTTTTTACAGCTGTGTACCTCAAACATCTCACGAGCCCAGCCGGATCGCTGCAGCAGCTGAGCAAGCAGCACATCGCACACCCTGGCTGTCCAGGCTGCCTGTCCGTCAGAGCAACCTGCGGAGGCATCTGGATGACTTGGCAGAGCCTGGCTGTGACAGATTTATGACCACCGTTGCAGGCACGTCGGGCTTCGAGGAAAAACTGTCTGCAGGAAGGGCATTGCTCAGCTTCCCAGCACGCTGCCCTTCCCAGCCTCCCCCCTGCCTGCGCTGCATGGTGTCGCTGGGCTCTGGTTTGCCATTACTGCAACGAATACCGGAAGAGTAGGAGATGCATCAGGACTTTCTGAAATATAGAAAGGAAACTGCCCTAATCTCATATTCAAATATTAATGGCCTTGCTGTAAAAGCATCCGATAGCTTCCAATTGACAAAGCCTAAATTTAGACCAAGGAAGTTAAAACTTCTGATGTTAAAAGAGATGCTGAAGTGTGCATGTTCAGTAAGCCCTTCCTAGCAATGCAACTGCCACATTTTAAATATATATATATATATATATATATATTTAGACAGCAAAATGTTATACCTCAGAGATCAACAGCAAGCCTGCTTTGAAAGCAGGCAGGCTGTAGCTGGGCATGTTACAGTACTCCACTGCGTTTCATTTTGCAAATCAAAAGCTCTGAAGTCAGTGATCCCACAGGCCCAGAATTTCATTGGACTTCCCTGACTTTATAACAAACACATACAAATGGCTGGAGATGTTGATCGTCACTCTTCAAGGGCACAGCTAACCTTGTCAGGGACCTCTGTATGTTGCCCATTGTTTAAACAAACTAATTTTCAATTGAATAAAAAACATACCTGGCACCTCAGACTTATCTTCAATGGCAAGCTTCTTTGCAACACCCCGCAAGATTTGAGAACGAAGGTACAAGAGTTTTTGCTTGCTGCTAGAAAACAAACCCTACAGCTTAAAAGTACAGCTTAGTGTCTGTGCCAGGGATTTGAAATAGGGAACTGCTTAGACATGGGATGTGATCCAAAAGAAAAAGGTCCTTTCAGTGTAAGTGGATGTCAACTTGTGTTATCTTGCACAGAAAGAAGTTGCTGATCAAATACTTCAGCAACTGAGCATTCTAAGATATTTCCAAATACCTCGGACTACAAGGTTGCAGTACTCCTCTAGAGTTCCCACTGCGATGGCTACAGACTAAGTTTGCTCTACAAGGAAGCAGGACACAAGGGTCTTGTGTCACTGCACCAGCACAAATCCCCTCCGCACCCCAGAGGGGCACCCCGGCACGCCCCAGACCAGCTCCCTGATCACCACCCGGCCATGGAAGCGCTTCCTGGCACTTCAAAGCAGGTGGCAAACACAAGTGGGATTTCTGAAGATTAAAGCGACCACAGCAACAGCTAACGCGTATGTTTGCGCTCGCTAATTAGGCAGGGGTGTAGACATCTTGCATTAGCCCTCACTTACGCAGCCCCAAGTTACTCCCGCTCCCTCGGGGAAGAGCATTGCACACAGGGAGTTCCCCACGAAACAGCAGGTATTGGCAGCACGCTCCGCCACGGTAACTTGTTTACAGCCATCCACGTAGCACCTCTTACTGAAATGACCCCTGCCTAACTGCTGATGAGTGACGGCGTTGTGCAACCGGCACGGAAAGAATTTCTCTGCAGAGACCGGTACGTACCAAGTGTGCAGCAGGTCAGGAGTAAAGCAAGACCAACACAGGATGAGAAAAATGTGCCAAACGTAGGCAATCCTGAAAGGCAACTTAATACACAGCATGGAGTAGCAGACAGCTACAGCTACATTAAAAAATATACATGCAAATATTGACTAGACTATGTAAAAGGCTCGGTTATTTATACCACCTTCACTTTTCTTGGTCCTGCTTCCTGACAAGTAAACAGACTGCTTCACTCCAGCGAGTTGTGCAACAGAAAGAGGTCCAAAAGTAAACACACAGACTCGATACTTCATTAGAGGTGAACTTGTTTACAGAGCAAAGATTAGAACAAAACTACAGAACCCTTCGATATTCTATATGTAACAACATATCCCTCCCTGACTCAGTATATTCTGCTTTGCTTATATGCTGTGACTCACGTACTGCGTGGGCTGGGGAGAGAGGAGATGTTCTCGGTTTCCTGGGATTCTCCAGTGCCTCCGACTCCTCTCCGACATGACACCACCGAGGCTAATTACGCGTGACATCCACTTGCCAATATTACCTACCCGTCCTGGGGAAGAGCGTTGGCTACAGCCCGTCAGCCGAGCCATCGCGTGAAACTCGAACGCGTGTTGACACCGGGCTGCGATGAATCACATGTGCCAAGGTGGGACTGCGAGGGAGTTGGGGACGGCGTGACTCATCTGCCAGCTGATACAAAAATAAGCTACTACTGAATCAAAAATGCATGACTTCCTTCACACCATGTGCACAGGCAGAAGCTGTCACTATGCAGGAACTCAATCATCAGCTCCACGCAGCCAGCAGAAACCTGAAAATAAGCAGCACTCCATCTTACCTCCCAGACGCAGAGCTTACGGGGAAGGCATTACGTCCGTTGTTAACAACTACAGGGGAGAGGTGCCAGGGATGCTTTGAAATGTAGTAACAAAAAATCAGTCCTGTACATCTCCTGGTCACTGCTGGAAAGTCAATACTTCCCAGGCCCATGGTGAATTATTTATTTGCGGAGAAGCACAAGATCAAAAAGCAGTTTCCTGACTGCCTGGAGATGTTTTTCAGTCATGATCACATCCTTAGAGAGAGGAAGTGGGCTAAAAGCAATACAGCAACTTGCATGCAGCAGCGGGCTCCTCATCCTCGAGAAAAGGCTTAGAGTTTGCCGACAAACATGCCGAACTTTGGGGAACAGTTAAAGCTTCGTGAGGATATATCCATGCAGCAGAGATGTTTGCCTCAATTACTCAGCAAAGCAAGGTTTATAGGAGGAGATAACCCTTTTTTCCCCTCCAACCAGCACAGCTGGAAAGGAGAAAAGCTTTTGGACAAAGCTTGCCTTGAGGTCTGCACGATTGGCCTCCATTTCAGCTGAGCTACATTGGATATGACAGTGGCTGGATCAGGAGAGGCATCAGCTTTGCGGCTGCACAGGCACACGGCGCAGCTCCAGATTTCTCACTGCAGCACACGAAGTGATGTGGAACAGCCTCGTGGCTCCGCCACAGCCTCCAGGAGAGAAGGGCTGCCCGGCTCCCCAGCGTGCAGACAGCTTCACCACGCTCCTGTGCCTTTGAACGCAATGGTTTTCTGCAAGCAGTCACGAACAGAGTCTTCAGCTTCCCATTGGCAAAGTGATGTTAAACACTTAGCAGATGAGAGATGTGCTTATGGCGCTGAGTAGGAACACAGAGGATCCAGACTCCATTTGATCTTCAATTCCATCTAAAGTAATGGCTGGTGTTTAAAAGGTGTTCTAAGCCATCTCTGTATTCACTATATTAGCCCATCAGCTCCAGCAACTTAACTACAGCAGGAAACACAGCAGCGTTTTAAGTTTACAAATACAGAACACATTTGGAGAGTTCTCCAGCAGAGCGCAGAGCAGGAGGATCCACCTTTCACACAACAGGCCTGAGCAGCGCTGCTTGCTCCTCACTGCCGCCCAGATCGTGATCAGAGCAGCCAGCAAACAGGAGAGTCCAGTATCTCCACGTCTCACAGCCTAGCTGAGAATGCCAGCAGATGCAAAGGAACCCGCTGCAGATTGCGGCCAAAATCCAAATGATGGGATGGGCAGAGAGAAAAGATGTGGCCACGTTCACCTGTATGCCCACGTTACGCATGGGAAAGAGTGGCTCAAGCCAAAGGCTACTGAAGGATGAGAAAGACTGGGAAATACAGGCACTATTTGCTGATAAAAGATGAGCATCTTGCAGGATTGATGATGGAGCAACACAAGAAATTTGCGCAGAAATTGGTAAAACGATTCCAGTTTTCTTGCAAACAATCTCCTAGACTACCTAACACCTAAAGGAATACTCACCCTTTCCTGAGACACCATATGGACTGGCCATCAGGAGTTTGACTCCATGCCTGTGGTTTTTGTTTGATTTTCACTCGTTTCATTGCATACACGAAGGTAAAGCAGTCATACACTACTTTAGGTTAGTAACTATTTAATTCCACAGTGAGACAGAAGAACCCAGCAGATGGTCACCGTGCAGCATGCCTCTTCTCCTCAGAGGGGTAGCAAAGTTAAAGCAACAATCATGAAAACACATCTTTACTTCCAGGAGAGTCATAAATCCCAGCGCTGTGCCAGAGGACAGGGTGGAAAAGGAGATGAGGGCGAACCGAGCAGCTCACTAGCAGCTCCTGGGCTACGGCTACCCGTGTCCCCACCAGCAAACCAACTTCACCAGACACATCCACTCGCCCGCTAGGGATGAAATACATCATCTTAGACCCACATACATGCAGACACCCTATAAGAACGTTCCTGCTTGATCCATGGTAAGCTGCTACCTTCCAACCTAGCTTTTCCCATGATTTTATAGTAATATACTTTAAAAATGTTTGTTCTGAGCATCCAGGGAAATCACCAAAAATATTCTCATTTGAAAAAATGCCTTCTGTCTACAAGTGCTGCACATAAAAGCCAGTGATGACGATTTTGACTTCTCCTCGAGATGCTGCTCACTGCGACCATCTGGTTGTACAGGCAGCCGAACGCAGCAGTTGCACTAACGAGAGGACGACGCTGCTACTGCTGCGGTGCAGTAATGCTTTTACTAGTATTACTTCTCAGGTTAGCGGTGGGAGGCTCACAGTCAGACACGTTATTTGGCAAGATTAATCGGCTAATTTATTGAACAGTATGTCACACGCAACACTACTGTTCTCAGCTGAGTCATACACACCATGGGTTTGGTCGCTTTTAGTCTCAATTTGGCAAGTCTAAGACAATTTAAAGTAACCAGTCCTGCTTACTGGAGGTTCAAGGCCGGCTGCTTGAGCAGCTGAAGTTTTTGAAGCAAGGACCTCTGAAGAGAGCCTGGAATTAACGACATCACTGAGAACAGTCCCAGCTATTTCTCCAAAGCTGGCACACGCGTGGCACCGATCTGTTTTTACAGACAGACAGACGGTCTTCCCCTAAATCTCAGCGTGGCGCGCAGGCACCAAGTGAAGACTTCCTGGTCCTGGCAGTCTGACTCCACCAAAATTTATTTTGTTAAGCTTCCAAGTTTCATGGAGAGACCAGAGATACAGCTCACATCCTCCACCCTTGCTTCTGGCCTATTTCCAGTTGTTTTAGCAAAACTATAGCGTGAGAGCTTCTAATGGCATTCAACAGGTTATCAGAGCTGGGGCTGTGATCCCTGGGGGACCATACAGAATTAGAAATCAAAGTCATGTCCTTCAGGAGGCCTCCCAACAGTCTCTTGACAAATATTGGCAAAGAGCTCGAGATGACAGACATCCCCCCATGTAATGAGAAGAGAGATCTCGAAGGCAAGATTTCCATGTCTGATGGAGGCATATTCAGAAATACTTCCATCAGCATGCACAGGATCAGACGGGGCAGAAACCTGGGTGAGTGTTGTAGGATGAGATGTTTAAATTCATTATGAACTGGAGAAAACCCATTAAAAATACTTAGTCTAAACAAAATAAAGCCTCCGTCATTCAGTTAGTTTTTAAGTTCCTCAATAACATCGTTAAAGAGTGGTAGAAAGCTGGCAGGTGTGGAAAAAGCACATCGGGATTCATTCCTGTGTCATGAGAGATGCCCACTGCAGTATTACAGAGACCACATGCATCAACAAAACTCAAGAAGGGAAAGCAGAATTCACTCTGTCAACCTGTATTTGACTTAGTTACAAAGGCTTCAGCAGAAATGCACTAAGTCTTAGAAGCACAGGTAACTGTAATTAAGTGATGACATTAACCTATCACAAGTTGTGTGTGCAAACACCGGAATATAAAGTACATAGGAAACAGCACCATATTTTAGTGGACAAGACCTGTTTAATAAGAGAGGAATAGAAATCAACAGCAATACTTCAGTTTTTCTAATAATGCCAACTCACTTTGTGTCCACAGCCCAGATTTTGCATGCTATGAGGAGAACAAAGCTGCAAAAAAAGAGTACAATAGTACCCCAGACACCAGAGGATGTGGTACACAAGATTTAGTAAGCTGATAAGAAAAAAAATGGAACAAGCAAAATAAAGCTGTGGGATGACTGCTCAGGTGCTGCATTTGATGAGCTCAGAGCAGATCTACCTTTTGTTCTGTTCAGCTTAGTATTTTGTTACCACTTGGTGGTATGAGAACACATCCTCTGCGAGTGAAAGCCGGGTCCATCCAGGGAACACAAGGCAAAAATGAGAAGTGTAAGAAAAATTACAGTGACTTAAGAAGCTTGCCAAAAAGCAATGCCAATATATTATCAAGGCACAGAAGAAGCAGAGATGATCTTCCTTGAGCAGCTGTGGAAATCCTCACCATTGGAAAAAGTGCATGTTAATAGTCTACATAGGTTTAAAAAGCAACCATAAATTCACAGAAGAAGAATGCAAATGCTATTTAGACACAAGCTCAAGCCTTATATTAGGGAAATCAAAGAGCTTACTGTTGTTGCCCCCTCCCCCAGCCAAGAGCCCTACAATTTTGGTTTGTTGTATTTTTCCTCATAATTTATATATGCTACTGTCACACTGAGCTAGTGGGCTTTTGGACACGTTTATGATTTAGCAAACCTCAACTAGAAAGGTATTTCAGTATTTTATTAGAAAAGCTCCATTCTTCTTGCACAGCTTCCTAGATTTTTAAGAGTTTACATCACTTTTCTGAAGCATCATTCTATACAGAAATAACTTCCCATCCACAGAAGGTCCCTGTGTTTTTACAAAGGCACTTACATGGGTATTTCCCATATCAATCCTCACTAACACGATAACCGGTTTACTAGTGATAGTTTCTAGGTCTGAATAATTATCCAGCATCATGATGATGTTATTCTGACCAAATCCCTTCCAAAAACTTGCATGTGACTAGAAGAACTTACTCAAATCAGTAAGTTCAAGTTAGAGGTTTCAAGTTAGAGGTACACAGCAAACATGATGGCAACGTGTGATTTAACAAAGAAATCCCAAGCCTTCTATAAGCTTAAGGTAGGTTTACTTACCTGCACTTCCAAGTTGTTTATAAAATCTGTATTCTAAATGGAGTTGCGGTGCTCGTGATTTTATGGGTTCCTAGGAGAAAAAAAAGTTGCCTGAAATCTTTGAAAAAAACTTATATACTTATATTAATTACTTAATATTTATATACTTAATTATATGCTTAAAGTTTTGTGACAATCCATAGTGCTTCAAGTTTCTAGATAAAACATCCTAGATGAAGTCTAACAATTGACTTCACCTTAGACATCATTTAAACAAATAGAGAACAAAAAGCTGAAAGAAAGACTTGCAACATGCGCTCTGGAGGAGAATTAACTTATTTTAAAAAAACTCATTCATGGAAGTCAAATTCAAGAATTGTTCAACAAAGCTCCTGATCCTTGAAGAATGACCCTGAACAGGCAGTACGTTTGTAGGAGGGAAGTCAAAGCTGCAAAGATTAAGTCACACGTACAGCCTGTGGACTTGTGGTTGCCCACAATATTTTTGTTGGTCACTAGCCTGTATTTCTGAAAAATACTGAGTCATATACCGTGCTTTAAATCAGACCGCAGTTACATAAACGTATGATCTTGTTTGCACCAAGCACGACAGCACAGCCAGAGATCTGATAGAAATGCAGGGAGAAGTCTCTCCCTTCACTAGCAGGTGTCACTCAGATGTTTCAAAGCACTCACGAATATTCCGTCTTTATACACAGGATAAAAATTGGATAAGCCTGCAACACACCCAAGATGCTACACTTCCCAGCTGCCACTCACCTGCACAAAACTTAATGCCTACAATCTGCAGTGCATTAACATGCATGGCTACGGAGCTTCTAAAAATACGAAGTTAACTTGGAGAGGATTAAGAGACTTGAGTAATTACATTTTCAATGAAACTGCACTTGTAGGCAGTGATGGGATTCACCTCCTGCCCAGACGTCTTGGAACTGAAGTTAATCCTGGCCTCAATTTTGTTGTTGCTGCTGCCGCTGCTTTCTTGCATGTCAGAAGATAAATGTTCCACGCTCAAACTACATAAAATTCATCTCACGACACCAAAACTAGTCTGAATTTAAAAAAACTTGCTGAGTAGCCATAAAATGTTTCATATCAGCTCCAGTGAGTTACAGCAAGAGCACCCAGAGGAGGTTCAGAACAGACAGGAGTCTGAGACAGCACCTTCAGCAGCTCTGCTGTCAGCAGGGGAACAAACACAAGGCGTTAGCAGATCCACTTGTCTTGTTCCAGCTGTGGTCTGTACTCTAAGATTAATGTCCACATTTGGCCTGAATTCCACATTACGGACTTCTTGTCAGATTAAAAGAACAATTTTTGTGCAGGAATTCTGGCAATTGGGCTTCAGCCAAGCTGTTCATCACCTGCTCAAGTCATCCCATTTGCCAGCAAGGGGAATATCGCTCCTGGTTGCTTCTCAACTTTGATATTTAAAAGGTTCACCAGTCACACATGGCTATTTAGAAGGTATTCAAAAGGCAGAACTGATCCTGCACTGACCACAGATACAAAGAAATGCAAAAACCTGTCTGCTGTACAGTCACTATCACGTGAAGATAACTGTCGATGCTGGTTTGAGGGAGAGTCTTCAGACACCTCCACAGCAAAGACATTTAGGGCAACAGGAGCTCAAGCCTATGCAGCGAGCAGTGCATTTGTTCAAACAGGTGGAGGGATTCATGTGTGAGGATGTGAGGCTGCTTGGGACAAAGCACGGGAAAGCCAAGCTCGAGCCCCTCCGCATCAGGAGCTGCTGGAGCTGCAGCTCTGGATGCTTGCCAGTTGTGGCAGCTCCCGAGAAGATCGTACCGGAGCAGATGGCTGTCCCGCAGGCCAAGAGCTTAGGGACGCTGGCAGATGTTGCATTTGTGCTGAAAATTACGGAGTTGCTGCTGCCCAGCATACAAAACCCACAGCTCAAACTGACGGGCATCATCGGGAACTTTGTAGAAACTCCTACGACGTGCAAGTCAGCATTAAAAACCTTCAGAAGATTAAGCTAGTAAACATGGCTGATGCATTCCGCCTCCTCCACACTCTAGATGCCCATAACCACACGATGTTCAGCTGACGAGCAGGACGAGGAGCTGTGCAGGGACACCACACAAGCCAGAGGACAGGCAGCATTCCCCACTTTCCAAGACGCAGCACAATCTCAGACACCCTCACCCCCTCCAGAGAAGCCAAGAGATGAGCACAGAATTTCAGAGCGTTTTCTGATCCACTCTTTGGCACCCATCACATAGTTCTCTAACTTTCCCTCCATTCATCTTTAACATAATGACGGGAGGAGGAAACAGCTGAGACAGCAGGGCTGCAGTTGCAGAAGAATCTCAGGCAGGTAGAAGGGTTTTGAGCAGAGCTTTGAGTTGGTCCAACGATGCAGGTAAAATAGAAAGTGTTGCCTTCAAGCACAGCAGATGCAGCCACTAGTCTGCAGATTACCTGAAGTATAAAGAAAATCTTCGGAAATGTAGCAGGTTGTTACAGAAAGAGTTGACAACAAGATCTAATGCAGGTATTCCCTAGGGAAGAAAGCAAGGCTACTTACAACAGTTTTTGGTCTCGAGCTCTCCTGACCTTTTCCCCCTGCATTTAACCTGGCTTTGTAAATGCCACTTTGTTTAGAAAAATATTTGAAAAGCAGGAATGTTATTTTTACTCCAGCCCCAGAACAACACATTGGAAATGGGCACAAAGTCGATTAGCTCACTGATTTCTTGCATCACGTTGTCTGGAGCCGAAGGGCTGCCTCAAAGAACTGGAGTTCTCTCTGTCAAAAGAAACACTTCTTCCCCTGAGCTCGCTATCCACAATGTAGTCACAATATTTCTAAGCCTCTGGGGAAGCAGGGAGGCCCTGGCACTAGGCAGCACGTCACTGCCTAGCCTGGAAGAAAATGCATCTCCCACCTAAGAAGTACTTGCTTCCCTCGTGATCGCAGTTGAATACACACAGAGAAACACGTTTGCTGCTGAGGAGGAAGAATAATTCCCACTCCTGGGGGACGTGGTCCAAGATTAGGAGACAAAAAAATCCTTGCTTCTGATCCCTCAGTGATCTTCTGCACAGGTATGCAGGACAGCCACGGGATGGCAATTCCAGTCCTTCGATTCAGGGTCGGAGGTTCTGAAGCATGAATTGTAACAGCACAAATAAAACGTGGGGAAAAGTGACTGTGCTAACACTCACCCACTCAGATCCTTTGAAAAAAAGAGAAGGAATGCTATTGGAAAAAATGGATCAGCTTCAGTGCTGCCTCAGTCTTATGCCACCTGGCTATGGAGAGGCTTCAGGTTACGGGGAGGTGTCACAGCAGGCAGTGCTGTGAGAGAAACAAGCATCCTCTGAACAAACACAGCTGCATGTTTGCCGTATTCTTACTTCCTTGCTCCTTCCAAGGCTGTAACTCTGTGGGATTATCTCTGAAAGCAAAAAATCTAGACGCGCTATTGATTCAATGAAACACCAAGACTGCACAAACACACATTTTGTGTTGTCCAATCTGCCTACAGAGCGAGCTACGCAACAAGCACCAGTCCTTCCTCCTGATGTGCAGCCATATCCAAACACACCTTGAGCTGCACTGCAAACATGTATTTTGTTATTTTAGGGATTATATTCTGACATTTGCCAACAGGCTTCAAAACAAGTCCTTCCGGCAGAGCACTAATTATTTTTCAGCTGCTACGCATCATACAAGGAGAACACCGGAGATGTAAGACCTGTGGCATCCGAACATGAATCAGAATTGATGCACCAAGTCCATCTTCATCTGCAATGTGAATGACTGCTGTCATTTTGCCAGACATCGGATGGAAAAACAGGCACACTTGCTGCTACTACCAAATTAGTGTTACAGCTTTAACTTCAGATTCTAGGGTTTGGATCTGTGACTAAAGAACACGCAGATGAAAGAAGAGCACTGGGTATTTTCAGCACCAAATTTCAAAGCCCCCCAAGAGACTACTGAAAGTCTTGGTTTACAGACAGTTAAGGCATAAAAACAAACTCCCAGGGTACGGTTTTATAAACCTGGAGGAGCTAGGAGCATCCCCATCCCTTAGACTCCTGCTTCAAACCACAGCTGACCACAGTGCCCTCATGCCCTGGCGCTCCTTCAGAAGAGGAGCGTTACCTGAGCCGGCCAGGGCACCGCACAAACGTGAACGCTGCCACCGCATCCACCTGGGGAGGGGCACATCGACTGCAAGGCAGAAAAACTGGTAACTGGGTACCGAGGCTGGTGGAACTGGATGAGTTGTGAACTTGATTTCATGAACAAACTCTGAAGTTTGCTACTGTTGGGGCCAAGGTTTTGTTTTTAAATGCAACCCCTGCCGTGCTCCGGTGAGCTGGTTTGATTCATTTTTACCCTCCTGTAACAAACCTGAAAAAAACATGCTGAAGAGGCTGTGACCTTGGAAATCCAAACCAGCTAGAGGATTCACTGGATTGGATCTTGTTTTGCCTGCTGCATTTGCAGGTTCATGGCCCAGAGAATTGATGGGGGGTGTAACAGAAAGGCTTGGTGCTGGGGCTGAGGAAGGGGTGACAAACCTGCCATCAGTGCTGGCTGCCACCTTGGGAAGAGGAACAAGGTGCTCGCAGCTACTGACCATTTACATGCTGTGAAGGGCTGGGTGCTTTCCTAGTTCACAGCGTTCTCAAGAGCTTATCTCTGTTTAAACCTGTTAATCTGGCTGAGATCAAGAGCAGCAATAAGCACCAAGTGGGGAAGCTGCTTTTTGTCTGAGTTTCTAGCACCAGGTACGAGTGATTTAAGAACACCCGAAGCTCCTACTTACCAGTTTGATCGCTACGTATTCATTGGTGTAGAGATTTTTGCCTGTGAAGGAAAAAGAAAAATCTTTTTAGTTGCACATTCAACACTTCCAGCTAGGAAGACAACACAGAATAGTGTCACTGATCACTGACGGCAAAGATCTGTCTGTCTTTTCTCAATTACTCTCTCAGCTTCATGCCTTCAACAGTTTCAGTCTCAAAGTAAGAAGCTGCAGCAGCTCACCAGGGCAGGCAAACACCATCTTATACCCAGCATAAGGTAACTGTGCTTTACAGTAGCAGTTATGTTCAATGCAAACATTTGAGGAGGTATCACAGACATGTTTTATTATCCACATCATGCCAAAAATGCCCAGAGAACAAAAAAAATGAAGAGTCAGGATCATTTCTTTCAGAAGTGGCTCGATTCTGCTGGACACTGAGCGATCTTACCCTACAGGGAGCTTCACCAGCGTGATTGTGCTACGGATCAGAGACTACTGCAAGTAGGCAACACAAACAGCTTCCGTACCAACACACAGCTTTTGTTCCTTCCTCTACGAACAGGCGGGCAGGACAGGCAGAATGCTGCCTTCGTGGCAGCAGAAAGGCAGCCCTCGTCATCTGCTGAGGCCAACAGCTCTCATACAGCGCCGTCCCAGCGAACTACACAGCTGTTCCCAGGCTGTTAAAAGTTACGCTAGAAGAACAAAACTCATTCTTGAGACCCAGAACGCACCCTACTATTTCTTCAGATCTGTCGTGAAAAGCTACGATGCCCAGGTTGGTAGAAAGCAGGTTTGCAGCTGCATCAAGAACGCTCAGGAGCTGGAAGAAGGCTTCAGAGCACAGCCCGGGAGAGCCTGAAGGCCAGAACAGCACACCAGAGCTGGTGGCATAAATGGCTTCACCATCTGGGACAGGCAGGGGCTCCAGCCTGATGCTATCTGAAGGCTAGCAGGAGGAGAACTTGCAAGGGCATGATGAGAAGGCAGCCTAAGTACACTTTGGTTGTCTGCTCCCTACTAGCGACCAGAGATCGAGCCCTGCCTGCAGCTCCAGCTCTCCCACTGACACTTCACCCCTCCTCCAAGGAGGATTGAGCTCGCATCGAGATGCTCAGTTTGAGGACGCTGAGACAGCCTAAGGGAAGCTCCAGCACAGGTACCCGAGGCAGTTACACACCTCAAACAGCAGAACAAGAGTAATCCAGGCAGCACGGGTGCCCTGCGGACTGCAGGACCCTCACCGCAGCTTCAGCACGCGGAGGTACGGCTCATCCGGGGCCCCCCAGCCAGCTCCTGGGCTCTGCCACCCAAACAGCAAAATGACACCGGGAAAACAGCCATCCTTCAGCTCACTGCAAGGTGGAGAGGGACACTGACAGCAGCCTCCATGTATGGGGTGCCGTAACCCAGGCTGCTGTGGTCCAGTTCGTAAGGGCAAAAACTACGCAGAAGAGAATTTTGAGAGTGAAATCCTCGAGAGTGCAATCCCCAGCTGAAAACCTGGGACTGGCAAAACTCTAGCACGAGATGCAAGGCCAGCAGGCAGAGGTAAGGGAAGGAATTCATCCTCCATGAAGATGCTACCAGGTCCACCTCAGACCTCCAAAACCCTTCCCACAGCTGCGGTGGGAGAGGCTTTGCCAGCTATGACAGCAAGGCCAAGTGCCAGAGACCTCTCCACTGGCTTGCTCCAGACAGATCTACCCCTGGGTTTTGCCACCACACGGCACAAGATGTCATGGTTTCTTCTTCCTCCTTACCCAAGGCTGAAAAGATTGTAAATGGAAGAGCGAAGGCTGCACTGCCCACAGGAGCAGTAAGTCGCGAAGGGAAGCTGCACCTTATCTCTGTCAGCAGGGAGCCGCAATACACCCGAGATGATACAACTGTGCTAACAAAGGCCCTTCAAGTTCAGGCAAAGCTTTTGATGGGGCAGCGATTAACTCCATGCCTCAGTTTTGGGAAGATCCACTGACAATTAAGAACCGTATGTCCTAAATGAGATGCGACGCTTTAACGTGGGAAAGCTGGCAGCGTGGATTTCCCAAGCCCTGGCAGCACGATGCGCCGAGCACACGGGCACATTCTCACAGGTCAAAGTGAAAAGCCATAAGTGCAAACCTCTTGTGAGCGAGAGGAGTCATGCCTTGACCTTTCAGTCCAGCTCAAAACTGCACGGATGACATTTTGGTGACAGCCCAGGGCTGGGCAGTGGAGCAAACGCCCACCCGGCCGTCCTGAAGACCAAGCAGAGCTTGCCCCAGACAGCACTGCGTCTGCTGAGACCATGTCCCAAGGGAACCTGAAACACGAGGTCACACTGATTTTGTACCACCACATTCACCATCCCTCTAGAGCACGTCTTTCCAAAAAAGGGACAGCAGCGTAGATCCTTCCTATAACCTACTCTTACCCACCTAGCACTATTCCAGCCCCGCAGGCACATGACGATTTTATTATTAGGGCAAACACATAACCAGCCCCAGTATCAGATGCCATTATAATTCTTTCCTTTTTTACAGCAGGACTTCAAGCTGCAGCACAGGGCTCTGCTGGGCAGCTCTTGTCCCAGCAAGGTGCCTTCCCAGATCTCATCCACCCGCAGTGAGCAAGCGAGCAGCCTGTCCTCCCTTGGGGCCCACGGATCACCGCCTCGCTGCTGAGATGCTGGATCTTCGTGAGACCTGTGCACGTCTCAGACCAACGCCTGACTTCAGAACCCTACACAATTTCTCTGGGTGACACGTTTCTCCAAAAATCCCTTGGAATCCTCTCTTAAAAGGCTACTGCACCAACCGACAGACCGGATCCAGCTCTCCTAACATTTTTTTTTCCTTCAGACTGGGAGAAAAGCTCTATGAACTCATTTTTACATAAGTGGATGCAGAGTTTTGAAAATGCCAGGTTATGTTTGCATTGGAGCAAAAAGATTTGGGCTCCAGTCGACATCTCTGTATTAAAATAAGCCACTGGTCTGTCCAGAACTTCATGCTTATTTAAAAAGAAGGAAATACATGGAATCTCAAATAATTTCTCATTAGCATCTGTTTTATGCTTTACTAAATAAGAGTGCCAAACATCGGGGGAAAAATGAGACCATCGGCGAGGTTTGTTTATCCCTAACGTTTCTTATGGTTCAGGATTTCAGGTAAATACAGACATGACAGCCGATGCATTGAACCTGCCCACAAGCTGTTGAAGCCCCAAAGGTTTTTCCAGTGAAGACAGAAAAAATCCATTTGGTGAGTTCTGAGGAGGTCAACCCAAGGATCTGAGCAGCTTGTCCAAGGAAACAGCCATCAGTTAAGCGTGTTTCATCTTACCCAGGGCCAGGCACTGATTTTTGTGCTCATTTCCCTCCCATCCCAGCTCGTCTGCAGGCTGGAATCCAACTGCACTGCTCCACGTGACCAACAGCTTCAAAAAAGTAATACCCCCGGGGCTATCTGCATTTGGAGCAAGAGAGATCAGCCCAAAGCAGCTCAGTTGGCGTTCACAGAAGTGCCTCGATGCACGCTGCACAGCACCTCCCTCCCTCCCCTGGAGCCATCAGCCCTCTGTCTGGTGCTTGAGAAGAGCTTTGAGTGAAAACACAGCACCTGAAAAGAGAAATCCTTCGGAGAATTGGCAAATGTATCTTCCCCTTGCTTGTCAGTCTACAGGCTGCGCACAACTTTGTTCTTCCTGCGTTACTAAAAGCATTTGCTGACACTTTACTTCTCTGTAATCACGTTAGAAAAAACAGAAAGCAGAGGGCATGCCATTCATCTTTGCAGAACAAAACTGTTATCAGGGACTTGTTTGCTCCTGTTTCAGACACGCTGCTTCTCCTTCCCCACTGCACAACTCAGCAATCACATCTGTGCAACAGAAAGATCTGATAATTAACCCAAGAGGAGCTCTTATAGTTACAGTGACTGGCAAAAAGAAGTTAAAAAAAATAGACAGCTTCTCTACAAACTTCCTGTCTAATTGCCATTATCAGTACGTACAGCCCACTGCCCAAATGCAGCGGGCTGCAGCATATTTGGTTAACACATATTAGCAAAACATTTACCAGTGTACCAAAAAACCCCAACCCCAAACCACTGAACCAAAAAAAAAGACCACTCAATTACGAGGTGTTTTTCCCCTGATTAAAACCAAATTTCTCTGTAAACTGATCTTCTCACAAGTGCAATCTCTTGTGTGAAGTCCTTTGAAACAATAAGTTAGTACAGGAATCCAGTACTGCTCAGAGAAATGTGGGAAGAAGAGCAACCACAGGGACAAAAACCAGAATTTGGGCTCCAGCTGAACCAAAGCAGGAACCATTTACCTGGGGGAACCAACACAGCTGCTGAATGCCCGATGCCGTGTGGATGGCAAAGCAATTAAATGGCTCTTTCCGTATGGATCTTGCTGTATTGTGACATTTGCTGTTGGGGAGGGGGGTCTTTGAAAATGCTACGAAGCTATGCAAGTTATGTTACTGTAAGGATCCAGGCTGTACTATCTTCAGCTGCAGATAATGTGCATTCACATTCAGGAAATTGGAAAATTTTGTCCCTCCCTTGGTTTCTTGGAGCATTTCCGCCTTTGGAGCATTATCTCTGCTCTTGCAAATCAATAAAACTTCTCTGATGTCACGCTGAAACCACGACCACCCATTTACCAATACAGGACGGTTGATCTTCGTCCTGCGGAGAGGCCGCGTGTCCTACAGATGCAGTAACCACACCTCGGAACGGCACATTAATCACACAGGTTTGGAACAGGAACCTACAGAGATGCTATCGGTAGCTATGCGTTATAACCCTTTGGTTACCTGAAGCCACTGCCCGATCAATTTATCTATCATCCCTCGTGCCTGACGCACAGACTGTGTCAGTTCTGAGTAGATACCGAGGCTGGGGAAAGCGGTATTTGCATCAGCCAACCTGCCTTCAGCACCCTCGCGTTTATTAGCACAGCAAACCCCCTTGTTCAGCAGACAGAAGGAAAATGCAGCTGTTTTAAGGCAATCAAGACCACCGCAAGCTGCTGCTTCTGATCTGAAAAAGCTACGCCAAAACCACACAGTGGGAGCTCAGGAGCATGTAATTAAAAACACAGCCTGCTTCCCCCACCTCATTTAAAAAACAACCCAACGCACCACTAACGGGCCTTTTGTCTAGGCTGACTTACAAGCCCAACAGGCGGCAGCCCACAGAGCCATCTGTCTGGGCAGCCAGCTGCAAGGCACACGGTCAGAAAACCAACGGACCAAGAAAAAAGCAGGGGCCGCGATGCAGGCAGACGAAGCGGCCAGATGGGCAGGCTGCATGCCCCGCTCCTCGCCAGCCAGCGCTCAGACACGGGGGGCAGGTCAGGGAGCAGGAGACAGGGCAGAAAATGGGGCTCTGGGGACAGTGAAGGACGTGGAACTGGGAGGATGAGAGTGCTAGGAAACAGGTCTCAGTCGTTACTTTCATAGGGTGTCCTAGCTTACGAAAAAGATTGAGAGCAAGATTTAGCAATCCAGACAGTTAGAGAGATTTTTCACCTTAGGCAAGACATTCAGCGTTAAGAACAGTCTTCATTGTTGGGATTGTTCAAAATTTGCATCTTTGGCCTCTCCAGTATACTCACTTTGACTTTATGCAAATAAAAATAATGCTAACAGTTACATCTTCTGAGTCAGAAGCTTCAGGTAAGGTAGCTCAACACTTGGGAAACAAGCACATGCTGTTCTCAAGCCAGGGTAAGTTTTTACGTATTTATGTTCCAGTGGTGAAATGCTAATCTGGATAATGCAGGCCACTAAAACAGCTAGTTCTTACCTAGTCTGAGTTCTCCAAAGTTCCCACACCCAATCTTCTTGCCCACTCTGAAGTTGGGCCCCACCATAAGAACGCCTGAAGACGCAGACGAGCTCGGCCGAGAACCATGACCGCTCCTCCCCGGCATCCCTTTCGTCGTCCGCTGCCTTTCATCCTTTTCCCTATTGGGATGGTCCATGATCTTAGAAAAATCTCTCTGCCAGCGAGCTGGCAGAAAGGAATCTGAGCGTGCACTCTTGTCCTTGGAATAGAAATAGGTAATCCAAAAGTATCTCAGTCAGGGTCCAAGAGAGTCATGGAAACGCGTGGAGTTCTTTTGGCACCGTATCCAGTTCCCTAATGCATCTTTATAGTGTACCAAGTGGTCGATTATGTTCTTGAGAACTCAATAAAGGCAAGTTGCTTTTGGTTTCTCACCTGGGGAAAATAAAAAAAAAAAAGAAGATATATGAAGTAAAAATCATTATTTTAAAATACCAAGCAAGAAATGTACAATGTGGCAAACCTCCAGTACAAAGCTGTTTAGGCCTCGAGGAAATTAACAGCTATATAGGAACTTTATCGTTTTCGTAACAGTTTTCTGATAAAAAGCCTCAACATCACGATGGGAAGTAAGTGCTGCCCATCCACCACTTGCTGCGGGAGTTGTCAGGACAAACACCGCCCATAATGACAAAAGCGATTTCTCTCACAACGGCGCGTCAGGTGGAAGCCACAAGGCGATCACGTTCCGTCTTTAAAGCAACTGTTGCATTTTTTTTTTCCTCTTGCTTCATACATATTTAAAGGATTATACAAAAGTCAGGCAAAAAATAGAAAGGAGCAATGGAGAGGTGTCAAGAAAAGAAAATACCAAAGCACTTACAAAGTTGCATGCATCTACCACACTAAAAAGTCAAAGTCCCCTTCGTTTTAGGCCCTTAAGTTGACCTCCAGCTACACGCGCTGGGTTGTGTCCCTCTAGGTTTGTGTTCTTACTTCTGCGTGGACGCTGAAGTTTCAGCGCTTGCATGGAAGTCAGGAGACACCTCAACTGTCAGCAGAGGTGTGCTGCACGAAACCACCCAACAGGAGTCACCGTGGAAGGACACCAGCAGTAGAACACCAGCAGGTACGCCCAGAAACCCAACCGTACTTAGGAGGGTTCAAGAGTTACTAAGGCAACAGACTCAGTCCTCCTGGAGCAATGTATTTGTAGGTTACTTTTCAGAGGATTTAGCCAGGCTTTGCCTGGTTGTTTTATGAAATTAAATGAAGCTAACCTACTTCAGTCCTCCAAAAATGAAAGGCAAGAATTATTGCCCATCCACAAACCAGTGGCACAGAACAAAAGCACTAACTCTTTTGAAATACGAGTATGTTCTCCCTCACCTTCAGCTGTGGTGTGCTTTTATTTCTTGAAACTTTGTTTTGATCTGAGGAGTCTGTATACAAGGCAGAAGTCATCCGCAACGGGTCCTGCAGAGCGTGCAGGTCGCTAGCCACAAGCTGGAAATTCCAACTTCTGGATGCTAAACTAGCCTTTAGCACAACTCTGACCTTTCCTGTTCGTTTCCATCTGCAGGTCTACCTGCTCACACACAAAAAAGGTACAGCTCTCCCCAGCCTGAGCTCTCTCCCCTAAATCAGAAACCCCTCCCCTAGATCAGAAATACTTCTGCAAAACAGCAAAGATGACACAAGGAGAGCGCGCAGCTCTAACCCCACTTTGCAATTGCTTTTTACTGCCTTTGTTCGGACGTCACTGCAGGCTTCTATGTTGGACAGGGAGTGTGCAGCAGGACTCTGAAGAGACTCCCTCTTCACAGGAAGGTGCTAGTCTGCAGTGCATTAGAAAACCCTCAGTACTGAAGAGGAGCCAGTAATAGGGTCAGGAAATGCCCCCACACGTGGATCCGCTTCATGCAGGGTGACAGTCCCACAACAACACCCGCCTTTAACTGTGTGTCTACCAATGCGAGGAGCCCAGTGCAGGCTGCACAGGCTACAACCCACGGGATGCTGTATCGAGCCCATGACTCAGCAGCCTTTTCTCCAGAGAGAAAAGCAGACGAGGTCTTGCCACCCTCCGAGAACTGTGCTGCGCCTGTCGTACACCAGCAGCACGTAGCTCCCAGCGAGCTGCCGGCCACGGGCGGGCACCACGGGCCCGGCCAGGGAGAGAACAGTTGCAGATGCTGACCTGCAAGGAACCCAGGGCTCGGTATTAGCGGGCTGTACCTGCACCTCCAGCACCCGTAATTCCAGCTTCATCACTTGAAACTGAATATGGATGAGCAGGAAGTAACCGTTAGAGGCAAGCAGGACGAACTGGTTCCCATCACAGGTATCCCCAGCAGACCTTCCAGCGGCAGCACTTACTGGGACAGGGTGAGGTAGCACTCCTCAAAGCTGTTTACGTAGACGCCAGCATGGTTTTATTTGCTTTGTGAAATCAGCTCGCAGGAGCTATGACGATGCTCTACCAGATATCAGAACAGCACATGGGCTGGGCCCCACCCCAGTCTGCCCTGGGAGAAGACTTGGTTCAAAAAACAGCCCACAGAAAAGGCCCCGTCACTGGGACTAAGGAAGAACAGAAATCGAGTATCTGAGGACCAAGGGGTGCTTCCAGGGCTGGACTACAGACTAGCAAGATGAGCAGAACAGAGGAATCGCACGAATGAAAACGTTAAGAAAACACACTTGATCCTACCAAAGCCACAGGGGATTTTTTTTCTCCCTGCAGACAGAAGTCATTATTTTCATCTAGGCTGGAAAATCCATGGGCAACAACTGCAGACCTCACAAAAGGGTAACAAAAAATTCTCTAGCAAGGGCTAGATCCCTTCCCAGTTTGCTGCTGAAAAAAATCGGTGCACACAGCTTTGCAGACTGAGGAGATACTTGGAAGGTGGGCTGAAAACTTGGAGAGGAAGAAGCAAAATCTGCATGACAGGGACTGATTAGAGCAAAGGAAGGACGAACGATACAGTTTTGGTAAAGCTGCAAGTTGATTTGCTTTCTTGAAACTTTCTTGCTCGTTCAGCTAACAGTTGCCCAGCCAGCAGAAAGAGTAAGAACAGTCAGTATAAGCTGAAGCCACCAGAAATGGCTTCAGAACAACTGCAATGAGCATTAGGTGGACTGGGCAGAGACCGGCTGCTGAATGATGCACCACAGTTCACTGTTTTGCTGAACGATGTCAGAAACCTTTTAACCTTCTTTCTGCCCATTCTGCCATGAAGAACTACCAGCTTCCTACCCGAGAGCAGATGCGTCCCAGTAACCAGGTTGTTTTGCAGCAGAACCTGATGCCTGGGCGCAGATCTTTCCAAGCGCCGGGCTACCTGCTGGCAAAAGATGGCAATGATACAGGAGGCATTTCACTGGCTATGGTAAAGTGGAGCCGAAAGCCACCAGGGGCAGAGACACAGTTTAACACGTTTCAAACAGCTGATATTTGAGTTGTCCTCAGCTTGAAGTGGCTGCTCGGTCACTGCTCCATGACACAAGGACGTCGTTCCCATACGGGCTGCTCAAGCCTCTCGCAAGCACAAGCCCCTCTGAGCCTCAGTAAATACGGCTTCCCCCTCCTCCAGACTCAAGTCCCGACTCAGCCCAAGCCCCATGTGCCGGGTTTCAGACCCCAGAGCAGAAATACGCTGCTCTGTTTGATGCTTGCACCATCCTGCTCGCTGCTCCTCAGGTGGGACAAGCACCTCTGCTCTTCGCAGGCAGATGAAGCACACAGAGCTCCACCACGCAGTTTCTGGCTTGTGAAATAAGATTTTAACAGTTATAAGCTCCTACGCCCCCATCCTTCCCCAGCGTTTCGCTAATTTGTATAAGGTCTCCCCAAGGGGAAGGATGGAAAGGTCACGCCTGAATCTGAGAACACGAAACATCCTCTTTCTTAGCTGAAAGCCTCCTGCAAACAGGAATTCAGAGCAGCAGTGAACAAGAGGTTTGTCAACGTCTTTATTATGGCCAACCTGATCCCAGCTGTCAGCACACCAAATTGCACAAAGATCTTTCACTGTTGCTGCTCCATACTGACAGGATAGTAAGAGCATACAGTAGCAACAGCGAAAGTAGTAGCATCTGGCATCAAACATGGCTTTTGAAGGCTAACAAAGTAAAAGCACTTGGTTTTAGAAGAGGGGTGGCAGAAGCATGAAGACTAGACTGTAATTTGAAGTCAGTCGCATTAAAATTTAAAGACTACTCAGAACACCAGGACTATTTCCTGCCACGATTCAAACTTTTTCATAATGATTCTCCTTCCTACCTTTCCACCCACTCAGCAAGATTGCTCCCGAAAGTTACGTGCATTTAAAGAAAGCTGCAGGAACAGATTTGCCTAATGGTGACTCAGTTCAATTCCAGTATTCATTTCACTACAATGTGCTCGAAGACAGGGGAACAGTTATTTAATAAAAGATACAGGCTTGAAAGGAAATTACTTAAAGCACAGTTAGCTAAATAAAGCAGCCAGCTTAGTATCTTACACGCTTCCAAACACTTAGGACTCGAGATCTAAATCACTACCGCTCCTGCACCGATAAAACCACCCGGCTGGAGCTGCACACCAGGCACCAGCCGCTGGGGAAGGCAGCCGTCATTCCCCTTGCGATCAGCTGCAGCACGAAGAAAGGCTTCACGAAGAAGGGCTCACTGCTCGCCGAGCGCTCCTTACAGCACAGGCACACCACAGCTCTGCTTCAGGACAGACACTGCTTGTAGCCACCCTGTTTCCCCAGCAAAGCCCCTCAGTTTGAAAGCAGCAGTAGTGAAGGACAAAGCAAATGAGACTAGTGCGAAACAAGCCAGAGCAATCCTTACTTCTACCCTTCGAAGGCAAAGCTTGCTTCCCGTGCACCAAAAATTTCTTTGACCTGCTTGAGATGCTCTGGAGATCTGTGAGACAAGGGCAAGAGCTGTCAGTCCTGCTTTGTGGCACAGTTTCAGACAGTATCTGTCTGAACCAATATTGCAAGTGAATCTTTGCCTCAAATCAAATCAAGCAGGCCTGATCCAGCCCCATGTGCACTTTCCATTCACAAGGGATTCAAAATGTACTAGGCTGCGAATGGGTGGTGTGGGGGTTACCCAGCTAACAGAGGTGGAAGCACTTCACCCCTACAATTCCTTTATCCTCCTTTTTTAAGCCACGATCTTGAAGAAAGCCCCATATTCTGTTGGGATGAGTGACCTCATCCCACTCTGTATGAAAACAAGAACTCCATTTCTCCAAGCATCTCCACAGCTCTTGCTTTAGGACATGGCACGTGCCTTCTCACTGTTTCCTCCAACGTCCACCACATGTGCACATGCAATACTTTTTGTAAGTCTCTTGATCTGGGGAGTGTTTTCCAGGCAAGATCTGCTCTTTTCCATGTGACTTCAAAGACTATAAAATCCTCCAGGGCTCTCAACTGAGATGTTGTAAATGTACGGATATGAGATCACCAACTTCCACGCTCATTCCGTGCAAAAAGTGAAGCCTTCAGCTGCACAAAGCTTCACTTGCTCTGCCACGCACTGGGACAAGCCCTCCACCCTCTGGAGAAGGTCTAACAGCCAGTGTGAAGGTTGAGTTTGGTGTTTTTTGAAACCAGGACACATGATGCATTCACGCACATTCTCAGCACCTGTCAACTCCTTTTATTAGCTTACACTCTTAAGTTTAGCGGAACAAGCTGGCTTCGTGTCCCGTGTTTCACTGCATACATTAACAGCTTCCCAGGCATCGGCGCTCTTCCTTTATTAAAATGAGATTAGCAAACCTTTCACTTACAGCTTTGCTCTCTTCCACACAAACACCTCCATCAGCTTCAGCGCCCTTCACGCCTCCTCATCCCAGCGCCTCGCCTCGTCCTTCCATGACCTCCCACCTCTTGTCCTGCCTCTGCCCGTGCTACTTCCCAACTGGCCCAAGGAAAATTATTTCTGTTTTTTTTTCAGAGCCACAAACAGCACTGGAGTGACCTGGTTTTAGCGTCCTCAATGTTGTGAAAAACAACAGAAAAACTGAAAAAAAAGTAGGTTAATGTTCTCTGTTTCAGTTTAAAGCTGGTAGCAGCAAAGCTGGCTGCAGACTACAGCGGGCGGCTGCACACCGTGTCAGATGCCCCACACGTGGGAGGCTCCTTCCAACCTTGAATGCTGCGGATGCTTTTCAAACACCACGAGTCGCTTCTGTTGAGTCACTTGACCAAATATCTTCAGCTTATGCACTTAGTTTTGTTCAGCGCTTCATAGGCAGGAAAAAAAAAAAGGTGAGGCACACAAACAGTATTTAAGTCTAAATTGTTGGGAAGGGACAGGGATGGACAACCGCAGAGCACGACACTCACTCCTTACTCATAGATGCCCCGATGTCACGCTGACATACTACAGTTCCAGTTTTCACAGAAAGGGATGAACCGAACCCCAGTGAAGTCTCACTTCCCCTGCCTGGGAAGCAAACTGGTTGAAGTCTTCCCGAAGATCCTGTGAACTTCCTAAAAACGTGAACTGTGTAACCCTCATCTGAACACGTTGGCAGGTGACTGCGAGGCTCGGGCTGGATGTTGGTCATCTCACCAAGAGCAGCACCAAGAGCATCCTGTAGGTTCGTTCCTGAATTTTGTTTTCCAAAGACTTTATACAAGTTCAGTGTGAAAGCTGGGAACGTTACAGGGGGAAAAAGGAATCTAGTTCTGCCACATGCAGAATGTCGGAACAAAACAGACCATTTTCAGGGAGGGGGTTTGTGCGATGAGGGGAGTCTGACTCCCCTTCCCCACTCAGGTTTAAGCCAAACGTTTGCAGCAGCCACGTGTGCATACTGCTACACACGTAACGAAGGGCTAAAGACCACAGTCTGCCAGAAAGAGAGGGTTAGTGCACTTCATTAGGAGCTGCATGAAGCTGGAACAGCTAAACGAACAGCTGAACGCTTAAAACGAGAAAAAATCCCCTAATGAAACCTGAGGCGCTGTTTGTTTGTTTAGGCTGGGAAGAGGAAGAAAGACCAAGAGCAACTGCCGGCCCAGCTCCAGCCCATCTTCCGAGGCTTGCTGCACAAGTCAGACACGCAGCCCCCTGCATAAAGGCTGACAGCCAGCCAAACCCCGCTCCAAACGGTGCAGGTGCGCAGCCCACACACAGCTGCAGGCACAACCCCGGCGCTGCAGCCCGACGAGGGAACCGTCGCATACGCACCCCTTCTGAGATCTACACCTTGATACTACAGTCACCAACCCCAGCCCCTGCAAGGCTCCCACAGGCCAGCAGAAGCGTGACATTTAAGATACCATCTGCTTGCAAAAACAGGCTGCGTAAGGCCGTGCGGGATCAGGTTCCAGCAGAAACAGATATTTATGAGGATGCTATAGAGGAAATGAGACAAAAATTGGCAGTGGTGAAGGGTCTGTAACAGACACTGAGCAGGACAAGAACTCAGCAGACGTCCTCTTCTGAATCTGGCCACCACATACAGCTATTTTTTTCTTTTCCCAATCTTAAAACACCAAGTTACCTACCAGCAAAAAGAGAGCTTCAGGCACACATACGCCTCCTCCTTCATTTCAAGCAATGGTTTTTGAAGGAAAAAGGGGCAAGCCTACCAAAGAATAGGTTACTTCCAGACAGCCACATGCATCTCCAAGGAATAAGTCCCGTCAGGCAAATTCAGGTGCTCCGATGGCATACAGCAGCTGCGGGACGTAGTTTGCACTTACCGGAACCACCACCGAGCACAGTCCTCACTCAACGAGACCACCACTGAGGCTTCACCTGTGGAGCAGGCTGGGATCACTGGGAGCAACGCTGCTTTTGCGGATTTATAGCGTAATTTAACACAGATGCACCTCAATAGCCTGAGACTGTTTCATCTGCCTGGCAAGGAAAAGCAGCCTGGAGGATGAATTGCAGACAGGCTTGGAGAGCTTGAAAAGACTGGTGATTTGGCAGTTAAAGGCAAAAAAAAAAAATCCTTTGCACTATCCAAACCATGAAATGCTTTTTTTCTGCTTTCAGAGAAGAACGCGAGTATCAGGTTCAGAGCCAACACGGCTTTCACGGTGTGCGTGTGCGGGGGGAAATGCCTCTTATTAGAAGAAAAGTCCTCCTGAACTTGAACAGAGAGGGTGACAGAAAACCAATGACCCTTTAATAGCAAGGAGTAAGTAGAAGTCGTGCTAATTAAACACAGCTCGAGCTGACAGGCAGCCCTGACTAATCCAAAGTGATGCTGAGAAGCATATTCTGACCTGGCTGCGCACCAAACTGAACATGCGCACTCATCAGGTACACGTTTCCCCTGTGGAAGAGCAAGCTCATGTCAAGTGCCACCCATCATCAATAAGAACAGCATCATTACTAAATAGCAATCAAATGGGACTCAGATGGAGGCTGGAAGGCTCCAGGTCCCCAGACTCCAGAGTTCCATGGGGCAGTCACAAGGACACCCGTTGCCTTTCCTCTGACCCACCAACACTCAGGGTGCCTCAGAAAGAGCACGAATGATCAGAGTAGCCTCTTGGTTGTCTTGGAGCAGGAGGATACTAAACCTCTGCCAAGGCTCACATCTCTTAAAAAGAGCTTCAGACACTGCTGGTCCGATGCAGGATCCACAATCAAGTTACTTACACACAAGTTACTGTGCCCTGAGCACAGCCGCAAAGACCAAGAGACAGCCAGCCGAGGGGGAAAACATCCTGGTGATGCTGCTGAGCACCTGACGGCTCAGGAGACACAGGAAAGCTCACCTGGCCTCACTGGGCACTGAGCCCTACGCATGTGCACGCCGTCCCAGCAGCGGCACGCTCACCACCAAGCTGGGTAAGGCTCTGCCAGCACTGCAGGAGCAGTAAGCCCTCTGAGAAGCTATTACTTGCGTGAGGAGTGAAGTTATGAAGGTGCACCAACAGCAGGTCCCTCCGGAAGGAGCTTTATGCGACTCTCTAGCTCTGTGCAGGGATTTAGGCGCTGAGAAGAGACACACGCCATAAACCAGGCAGGATTAATCCCTGCAGGCTCTCGGCGCTGCCCAGCAGATGTCTCTTGGTCCCTGCCTCCGGGCAGCTCGGCGCTGGAAATTCCTCCCAAGAGCTGGTGAACAGAATGGAAACGCAGCGGAGAGATGGCTGGCTCTTAAAAAATAGTCATGGCAATGCCAAAAGGGGACACAATAGCATAGTAAGAGGGAACATATAAAAATACTGAGCAATTTTAGCATATATCATCTTTTCATTTTAACGCCTGAACTCCACCCTCTCCCTACGTGAAGGGGCTGCCTTTTCCTGCAGTCGCAGGACCACGCTCTCGCTTCATATAATTAGATTAGACATCTGGCAGGAATTCAACTGACGTTACCTACATTTTGTTTGCAGCTAAGCTGCTTCTCAAGGAGGAAGCCATGTACCTGAGAGCGCACGGAGAGAAATCTCCCCCAGCCCTTAACGCACTGTTAGGACGCAGGCAGAGGTGACAAACCTTGCAGCCACATACACAGGTTAGAGAGCACAACGCAGCAGAAGAGGAAAGAATCAATGCTCACGGTTAAGAAATCATGCTTGTTTAGGGCTGATAAATACGTTGCTACAGTACAAGCAAATCTAAAAGCTACATTCAAGAAAGGGCAGCACCTCCCAGCACACCAATTCCCTGCCGCAAGCACCGCATTGTCCCCCCGCCCTCTGTTTTTGTAGGGCCAGGTTTTTACTGGTACAGCTCGCTTCAGTTAAAAGGGACTGTAGCACTAAGCAGGCAGGCAGAAAGTTGAGTAGAAGTGTCTGCATTGTCTTCTTCAGTCCTTTGCTAACCCCAGGAACAATTTTTACAGACAGAGCTTAATACTTAAGGCACCGTTACACTTGGAGCCTGAAACCTGCCGCAGCAATCTGTCTGCCCCTAGCATTAAGGGATTATAAAAACTTCATGAAGTCTTTGCTGCAGCTGTGCTGTACTCCCAAAACAAGCTGTCAAAAAACCCCAAGCCCACCTATCCTACAGGGTAGCATCCTTATAGCCCATCACGAATAACCTTTTCCTTTCTCTGAAATTTAAGATTTCTTTTTTTCCAAGCTCTCAACTGTGTATCCTTAGGAAGCAGTTTAGCTGTCAAAAGAGATTGATTTTGATAGTTACACAATTGAAAAGGTGCCAAGAGTGACATGCAGACGAAGCAAAATACCTGCTGGAGATGTACAGCCCCCTTGCAGGAGGGCTACGAGATGCTTAGGAGCTCTGTGACAGTTTTGTGGAATAATCCAGCTTCTCGCTTTTTTACCAAGCAAAGGTCACTGCTGTGGTTTTGCTGGCAGCTATAAGCTGCCTCCTCCCAGTGCAAGGTGCAGGCTTGGTTACTGGTTTCGTTCTGTGCCCACCAGCGGCAGGACAGGCTACACCTACACAAACACCGCCAGCTCCATAAAAACCTGCACTTCCTCAGCAGGGCAATTAGATAGCATAATTTCAAGATACACAATGAGACAATTACATATGTTCAGAGAGTTAACGTCTGTACCTAGTAACTCCCTCGATATGGCTAGGACCCAGCCCAGATCACTGACCCACAGGGAAAGCCAAGATGGAGCTGGCAGCAGTTTGAAAATTTTCATGTGCTGGAAGAGTGCTTCGTCCAGGTGTAGCAGAAGGAACTGTCGTTCTGCTTGTGCTTCACGAGGTGCAGCTTCTTGATGAAGGCACTCGCAGGAGCTCTGCGCGGCACTCTGTGCTGGCAGACCTGACGCAGAGCTGCTCGACGCCTGGGTGGCACAAGGAGAGCAAGAGATAGCAACAAGTACTATCTGGTTTCTCAAACTTGACTTGAGATAAGCTGTGGAGGTTGCTTTCGGCTATACCCATCTGGCCAACACAGTCAAGCTTCTCCCTTTTCTTAAGGACACAGTAATTGCACAAACTCAGTAACGCAGACCTCTGCCGCTGGTACCAATACCCCTCTGTCTGCATCCCAGTGCCACACAATGCTTATTTCTAAGATCAACAAATAGTATTTTAGTAGTAAATAAACATCTCAGCTGCCTTAACGCATTTGCCAGGCCATCTTGCCTCCTTCTACCCAGATTTAACCCCCCCCCGGCCAGAGGACGTCACCGCTGAGGTTACCGAATGCGGAGAACAGGCACACCAGGAGGTGCCTGCCGCTCCCCTCGCCCCGGACGGGCATTTCCACGCGTTGCATCAGAACCGACACGACGGGATGCCCACCTACAGCGCGCTCGGTTTCGAGCAATGACTGCGAGCAGCAGAAACGAGCAGCACTGACACAATCGTTCAGGCTTGCAGGCATTTGGTGTAGCAATGTCAGCTTAAGGAAACGGTGCGCAGGTTAGCAGGGGAAAAGGGGAGAAGAGATTTTTCCATTTTCAAAGAGACAATTTCACACGCCAGCTTTTCCTTGTTCTCTTCTTCCCGCATGTTACGGACTTTGCACAGCTCATGACCTGGCTCCTCTGTTTGCTGTAAACTTGAGAAATGCCTATATAAAGCAAACGTTATGCCAAAACAAACAAATCGTCCACCCACTTATGGTCCGGCAATCTATTCAGAAGGAAAGGCAAGGCACGTACCTGTAAAGGACAGCCAGTATGAACATGAGGAAAGCCAAGTTTTGCTGTTAAAAAAAGGAAGCACTTTGCTCCATTCCTAAAGCAATTAGATTTGTGTTGGCCTCAGATGTGTCAATATTCCTCTTTTGCAAGCTTCTGAACCCATTCATGCATTTCAATCCCATCTGACAAAGTTTTCAAAGACCTTCCATTTCTGCAGCTGTTCTGACAAAGCCAGAGGAGAGATCCACACACGTTCCCTCACCGAAGAAATAACAAAGCACGGGCCCCATTACACAGCAGAACACAAAGGAACGCACACGGGAGAGGAGTCCCAACAGCACGCAAAAGAGCTACAGGAAAAAAGTGACTGTCTGTCCCCAGAGAAGCTCCTGTGGGGTGCTCCCAGCCTACATCCACGTCTGCTCCGTTCTTCTGGGAAGGCCCAAGGTGAAAGCTTGATGAAAGCCTATTTCCCTAAAGTCTGTGGAGTACAACAAACAATAAAATTTAAGATGAATTTCAATGCTTTTTCTTGAGCAGCCAACTCCAGAGCCGTTCTTTAAGAACAGGATTGCTACGGGATGAGTGAGCAGGAAAGGGAAAAAGGAACCTCAGAAGTATTTTGAGGGTGCAATTGAAAAAAGCATCCAGTGCAATCTTATGCTAAGACAGCTTGTACTATCCTTTGGCCTCCCAAACAGAACACCACATAAACACAAGGAAGTTTTAAGCGTAGTAAAAAGAGCTCCATGCTACTGCATTTTCCATCCTGTAATGGCGTCAGAGGTGGATACATTGCAGAGAGAAGCCTAAAGATTTCTCAACAACCCAAACAAGTCCCTGAAAAACATTAAGACATAAGTTTGATATAAAGAGATTAGAAGACATCTTGGGCTTCCCCTGGATTACCACTGGAGAGAAACCAAAGCCAATGCCCAAAACAATTAAAAACATGCAAGGAGCAATGAGCAGAGGAAGCCACTGGCTCCTGAAGCCCAAGGAGAATGTGGATACATTTGGGGAAAATATTTCTCACTATGAACCATGCCAGGCTACAGACTGACTTAAATTGGAAACCAGACTAGCTGAATGCATGCCTCTTACAATTTTGCTTACCTATAGCATCAGCCTCCAGGATTTTCTCACAATTTAAAATTTAAAAGTTCGAAGAATACCTTGTGAAGTCCCAAACATCAGCCAGGCTACAACCTGCAGCCATTCCAACTTCCCATGCAGCTACCAACAAGGAAACCAAAAAGATTCCAGAAAGCCCTTTATTCTGCACTTCCACACCCATCTGGATTGAAGTTGCTTGATGCAGTCCAGCGCAGAACCCCGAGGATGACTAAGGGAGCGGAGCATCT